>NW_019272060.1:244075-282453 GCF_002738345.1 Cucurbita maxima
CGTTTTGTTCAATTATTTTGTTCATGGTAGACTTAACCTTTGAAAAATATAGATATTTTAATTTAAAATTTCAACAAAAATTATACCGATAACAAAAGCTCTTTAATGGAACAGTATGGGTGTGGGTGTATACAAGTTGTGTTGAACAAAACTGGTCTGCTTGGTCTAATTGGTGACCTAAACAACCCGAATAGAGTTTACAACTAAACCAAACCAAACCCAACCCTTTATTTTTGGATTGGGTTGTCGGGTTTCTTTTTCAAGACAGTTATTTTAAAAAATCTTATGTATTAATACATGTTACATTAATAACAAAAATTTGATAAGCTCAAAACCAGGGTAGCATTGGATTTAGTAGTAACCCTGTTTTTGGGTTGGATTGGCTGGATTGTTCGAACTAATCTAAATAAAATAATGGAAATGAAAATGAAATTAAAACGTTGCTTCTTGAAAATACAAGTAAAAAAATAGTTTCTTAAAATTCAAGGATGAAGGACATGGATAAAATAGAATAGCTGTGATAGATATTAAGAACAATTCTCCATATCAAGTCAAAGATTAACAAATATATCTCAATATTGGTTGTGTTTGGGTGACCATCTGTATTCTAATCATTCTTCAATTTCATAATATTTAATTGCACTTGATTCATGTCACACCACCCTTTTTAATTTATAGACTGAATTTTAAGTTGAGGTCAAAAATGAAAAATGGTTACAAAATTTTCATAAACCTAAGAAAAATTTCGTCAAACGCAACATAAGGGCAAAGTGGTCATTTTGACCCGGAGGGGTCTGAAAAGACCCCTAATCAAATCGTATAGGCTAGGTTTGAAGGAGAGGAAGGATGTGAAAATGAAAATCCTCTCCCAACATCAACTTTGAGTCCGAATTTGACAAAAGTTTCCTTTTAAATAATTGTTTAGCCGATATTAAGGGAATGAGCACTTGGATCATTCTAATCCATCAAGTGAACCGGAGGTAAGCTTTTGAGTTTTAATCTTGAATTTTCCTCAAGTTAGGTTTTGAATTTTTAATAAGATCATCTTTACATGAAGTCAGAGTTTTAACGAGCTCCAAGAACAGTGAGTTTTCTAGCTTCGAGATTACTTTGGATGTGTTTATTTATCTTTAGAATTAATGAAATGGAATGAGAATAATTTCGATGGAAAGTTGGATTAAAACTCTACAACTTTGATGATTGAATCAAGTTGATTATATTTGGAAAAACTTTATGGATAGGGGATGGGGGCGGAAACACACATCATATGATGAGGCAACGAGTGCGTCAGGCCGTGTGGGTGACACGTGTCAAAAAATGAAATGAGCAACGTGTTCAACGCCTATCAAAGACATGCATCGTAGATCTTATTTGCTCCGCTCGACTCAAACTACTACACCAACCCAAATTGAATGCTTGTCCATAACCAACATAGACAACCAACATAAACACACTTATTTGTGGGCTCCACATGTCATGTGATGAGTACATATACTCAACTCAGGTCCATGTGGCTACTTGGGCGTGAAGGTACAAATATTTCCCTTGTAGCGCGTGAGTGAGGTAGTGGTCTTTGGTCCATTCGACTCCTGTTCAACTATTTTTTGTTTCGATTTTGATACTAACACTATGACTTAAATTATGACTTACTAGTGAATTCTCTAAAAATTTACCGCTCTTAACGTGCAAAATAAATTTAGCTTAGAAAGATACTCACCATGCATGTAAGTAGTTGTTCGAGCTTTTTTTTTTTAGATAGTACTTGATCGTTAGAACGTACTAGCATGTGAGCCTATTTTTACTTCCGTGTTAGAATATGCATAAATATGCATGTTTAAGATCTTAGAATGAGATTTTTGAATGAAAAAGCAATGTATTTATAGAAAATTATTGAAATGCCTTTAGGATGATAATTTATGATGCATGCCAACTTTAATGCCCTCTACGGTATTAAAATGGAGGATGAAAAATTTTGGTCTATACTTCGAGTGATTGATGAATGTTATCTTCCATTAAACTGGTATGAATACATGAAAAAGTATGTTTTTCTCAAGGGATTGATTACGTGTGCTTCCTGTAGATTGTGTTTATTTGCACCGAGCTAAGACTAGGGTGTTAGAGTTAGACCAGCTAGATAATGACGTAGGGCAAGACACCTCCCATAGACTAAAAACCTTCAAATCTGGAGCAACGAACAAAGGGTCTAGACCCTAGTGCTCCGGAACTAAAAAGACTCCGGAGTCAAAACAGAGTAACTTACAGTTGAAAGTCCACATCAAGCTACCTAGGTGCCCCAAGATCTGGTTACAAAAATATATATATAAATTCAGCGAGGTCGCTTGTGACTCGCAAGAATTCCAGCAAGCACCGAAATTCTCGCGCCTCACTTGAACCCACACCCTCGCGACCCCCACGAAACGCTAAGCACCCCCCACTACCCTCAGCCACGCTCCCAGAGTACCTGTAAGAGAAAAACACAGAGAGAAAACGAGAGAGAAGGAAGAGATTAAAACACACAAACCCAATGCTAGAACGAACGAACCGCGCCACGAAAGAGGTCTTCGGTGAATACACGCACAACTAAGGTATGTTTCACGCCTTAACAGTGTCTGCTGGATCAAATCGGGTGAGGAAGACGACTCCATCGGATCTGGATCCGGGTCGGATCCACTTGCACTAAACCAACTTGCCTCGCCCCAACCCAGATCCAATTCCATCTTCTTGGCTCGTTAAGCCGCCCAACCCAAACCTGTAGCAACCTAACGCCCGAGACCCAAACTACATGTTCGGCTCACCTGCAATAACCTAACGCCCGAGGCCCCAATACCCTTGTTAGGCCAGACTTGCAACAGCCACGACCCGCATGCGTCAGCGTCTCATTGCGCCACGTGTCACCCTGCGACAAAAAGAACCCCTCGACTCCAGCGGCTTAAACGGCTCAACTCGGCTTACATGGCTCCACAGCTTGGAAATCAGCTCCTCAGCTTGGTAAAGGACAATAATACCGTTTTCCCACCCTTTTGACCCTTTAGAAGCGGATTTTGATCCTAATTAAGGTGATTGAGGTTAGTACGATGCTATATTCCACAAACTCAAGTTGAATTTATATTAGATTTGGGAAATACTAATGAAAGACAACGAACCACCTAATAAGAAACAATCCTCGGCGACATTTGGAGCAGCTTCGTGGAACGGAAGCTTAGCAAACTCAAATTTAGGGAAGTGCCAGTTAAAGGCCAAACAAGTAAGTGGCCTTACTATAGGATAGTTTAAACCATTGCTTGATGTATGACAACACGTGTCTAATGGCTCTTGAACGTGTCTTTTATGCTTTATTTTTATGATGCCTTGATGATTATTTATAATGTATGATGTATGATAACGTGTATGAGTTATATGATAACGTCTTATGATATTTTACGATGATTATAATGTATTTATGATGATTATGATGTATTTATGATGAAGTTGAATGATGATGATGATGCATGCTAATATGACGACGTAAGATGATGTTATTTTCTTAATATGATGTTATTTTCCATATTAAGATAAGAAGCATGTTATGAATATCATATTGCATTACGAAGATAATTTTCATAGGCCACAACCCTAATTAATATTAATGATGATGAAAGAATGAAGACTAATGCTTATATAATACTTATAGTAATATAAGGATGAAATTAAGGTTGTCATAAAGATGCTTTTAAGAAGAGAAATCAGAAGGACCTCATGCACTTCTCTATGTACATAAATATCGGGATGCCTCTCCTTTTACGATGATGAGTACGGATACTTACATTGCAATGATAATGGTGATCATGACGCGCATGATACATAGGGGTCTGTGGAGAATTGATTAGGGTTTAGTGAGGAAGAAAGTAAAAGGAAATAAAGAAAAGGGTTTTAGAAAAAATAATTTTCGGACCTACTTCCATCTGACCACTTGGAGTCATTTTCTGATCGTGGTTCCTTCATGAAAATTACTCAACTCTCATTCGTCTGTCTTTCGCAACGATTTTGATATTCATTTTATCCTAGGTTGAATTAGGACGTATCAATTTTTTTTTAAAAATTCGAAGCTTATAGAAGTGGAAAGACGTGCTTGAAAAGGCACACATCACCTAAATAAGTAGTTATTTGAACATTCTTCTAGAACTACTTTTAGGGATTAGCCTACTTTTAGGGATTGCTAAGACATGCTAGCATGTGAGGATATCTTGTCTTGGGTGGTTAGAATATACATGATTAAGACCATATAAAGACAATTTCGAGTGAGAATGCAATGTATGTTATAGAAAATTATGAAAATGCATGAATTTTGGGATGCACATTATTTTTAGTAATTTTTGTTGTGCTAGAAAGGAGGATGAGATGATGTGATTTGTGTTGTGGGTGATTTATGGATGTTATCTCCCTCGAGTTTGCTTGATTTTTTCCATGCTTTAGGTGTCTTATAAGATTATCTCCTTAAAAAGCATGCATGAATGTATTATATTTAGAATAGGGAACTAGAGCTAGACTGGTTTCATGTGACCTAGGTCACTATATTTTTAGTAGACCGATCATCCTAGGATCATGAGAGACAATTAGATGTGTAGATCTTTGTGCAACCAAAAATTGGATTAGGTTAAGAGTTATTATTGAGTGGATAACATATTGAGGCTACTTGAAGAGTTATTATTGTGTATAGAAGTAGGTTAAGAGTGATTCCATAAATCCGCCCTTAGAGGACAAGGTATTCCATAAATTGTTTGGCTCACAGTTCACGATGAGTGCCAATGTATGAGGAAATGGTTAGGGGCTCACTGCATTTTAAACCTGTCTCGAGGTATGATGGACCTCATGGGAAGAGTGAGTAGCTGACAAGCATGTAGGGTTACTTCTCCCATGGTTAGGGGCTCACTGCATTTTAAACCTGTCTCGAGGTATGATGGACCTCATGGGGAGAGTGAGTAGCTGACAAGCATGTAGGGTTACTTCTCCCAATGTTGATTCTATCGTAATTATTGTGAAAGGGTCATTAGTTAACCCTTATATAGATGTATTTAGATGAAGACACTATATTGTGTGACGAGGTTGCTCGTTAACCTAGGATACCAACCGTTCACTATTTTGACAATGCAGCACCGTCAAGTAGATCACATATAAACAACTACTAAACCACAATCCCGTTTGTGATGTGTAAGAGAAATACCTGAAACTTACAGACATTCTCACAATGATATGAGCTATCAAGAGTGGGATTTGAACCCACACCCTCTTCACAAGGACCAAAACTTAAGTCTAGTACCTTAGACCACTCAACCATCCTAACTACTTATTGTGAGATCTCGCATTGGTTTGTGAGGGGAATGAAGTATTCTTTATAAGGGTGTGGAAACGTCTCCCTAGTAGGTGTGTTTTAAAATGTGAGGATGAGGCGTTACATAACAGACTAAAACAAACAATATCTGCTAGCGGTTGAAGAGAAAAACAAAACATTTCTTATATATGTGTGAAAACCTCTCCCTAATAGACACGTTTTAAAATCGTGAAGCTGATGGTGATACGTAATGGGCCAAAATGGACAGTGTCTGTTAGCAGTGAGCTTTGATTGTTACAAATGATACCATAGCTATTCACTAGGCGGTGTGCCAATGAGGACGCTGGCCCCCCAAAAGGGGTGGATTGTGAGATCTCTCATCGATTGGAGAGGGGATGAAATATTTCTTACAAGGATCTAGAAACCTCTCCCTAGTAGATGCGATTTAAAACCATGAGGCTGACGGTGATACATAACGAATGAAAGCGGATAATATCTACTAGTGGGGAGTTTGGACTTAACACATGATTGGTTGGATTATAACACAAGATTGGCCATATGTACGAAAGTGTGTAGTTTTTAACCACAAGGTTGGATGTTCAAGCCCTCTTTAATGAGAATAAAGCAATCCTTATAATAGTGTTGGATACTTCTTCCTATTAGAAATAATAGCTTTTAAGTTTTTAGACTTAATTTTTCTCTAAATCCATGAGATTCTTTGGATTATTGTGAAGTAAGAAAATAAGAAAATAGAAAGAAAAGGTAAAATTTTGGAAGGAAGGGTAAAAGATTAACAAAATTGGTCGATTGTATTGTTTACAGAATTAAGAGAGATTTGTAACAACCACAATGTTGTTAAGAATAGAAAATAAATATTTAATGAAAATAGAATTATATATATATATATATATATATATATATATATATAAAAGACTCTAATCATAAAATCTCGAAGGTTCTAATACATGGACCAATTGTATTGTAAAATACAATTTAGAGTTGTAAAATTTAGAGAATTAAAAATGAAATTGATGTCATGATTTTTATAAGTTGACTTGGATACAAATGATAAAATCGAACTTTCTTAAGAATAAATTGGTGGCACTAGCCTAAGCTAATAAGGTAAGTAGCCTTACTATCGACATAGTTATATTTGATGTTGACACGTGCTTCGTGGTTCTGCACGTGTCATATATACTGATATGTGTGAATTGCTTGTGTCGATAAGCTTATGATATGTTACGTGTATGTTATAATATGTGAATTGTATGATAATAATTACGGTACGATGTGTTCAAAGATATGTTTGAGATAGGATACGAGAAGGATGTAGAAAACGAAATATAACGATAGGAGTAAGATATAAGATACATTCATGAAATGTTAAGGTTAGGTTACGGGTAGAAAGGGATAGGATCATGATAGATTAATAGAACGATAGCGTTAGGATATGTTCCTGTAACGATATGACTGCAAAACGAAGAACTAGCATGAAATATAACCCCGACGTATGCATGAAAGATATGATTAATGATATGATAAAACGATATTAAAATGATATGCAAAACTATATGATATGTACGGAAATCTAGCAGGGTTGTATTAAATGATAATGAAAATGGAAAAAGGCTGGGACTTCATGCATTATTGTGTGCTCATACATTGGGGGATACCTCTTACCCTTCACGATAGTCGGACGCATACGTTACGAGACAGGAAAAAAATCATTATGATTATCATAATGCTGCGATGACCGAGCAGGAGAACGATCATTATATTTATCATAATACTGCGACGGTCAGACAGGAGAACGATCATTATGTTTATCATAATGCTGAGACGATCAGGCAAGAGAACGATCATTATGTAACCTAATGTTGCCGTGACAGTTACTAGTTCTAACAGATGTCTGGCCTAAGGAGCTCCCATAGTATGCTCGCCCGACAAGGAAAGTGGCCCAGCGGTATGCAAACTGACTGGTGAGTCCATACTCGCACGTATGGGCTGTGTGTAGAGTATAGGTACACATCCAAGTTACTCGTTAGAACAGTACCTTAGGAAAATAGATTAAAAGAATATGTCCCGTCATTGCATTCACATGTTCTTGCATTTAACCCTCAATAGTGGGGTCGCTTATTGTGTATTTTTTAAATACTCAAGCCATGTGCTACTACATTTTTTAGGTTAAGGCAAGACATTCCTGTACAGCTGACGACGACATTGCAACTCGAGACCATGACACATGCATAGAGTAGTCGTATTTATTTTCTTAGACTTAGGCTAAAATAGGATATTTTTAATTTAAATTTTTATTTATTTTATTTAACCTTTAGTTGTGTTGTTTTTTTAAAGGTGTTTTCAAAATAGATAAGCCCATGAATTTGTTTTAAGATATAGGTTATGTTTTATGGAATTTAAATGAAGTCTTTCTGCATTCAATATTTATGATATGTATTAAGTATAAAATTCCAGTCGTTACAAAGCTAGTCCCGAGTGATGTAGAAATATGAGTTGTGATTTATACCTTAAGAACCATGTAAATCTCCACTACACCTAAGAAAATTTAAGACCATTAGCAGGGTGAATGATATCACTAAAGCCCGACCACCTCCTATTCCCTCTAGACCTCAGTAGCACTATTAGATCGAACCTAGTAGTGCCTTGCCAGTTGGTAGGCATCTAGGAACCCGCACCATTGAGTTTGACTAAGTTAAATAGGATAGCATATCAAAGCTACTTGAGGAGTTATTATTGTGTGTAGAAATAGGTTGAAAGTTATTCCGTAAACCCGTCCTGAGAGGACAAGGTATTACATCATATGACATCATTGAGGAAATGGTTAGAGGGAATGGTTTGAGAAAATGGTTAGGGACTCCCTAAATATTTAGGCTCACTACATTGTAAATGTGAGGGATGACGGACCTCGTGGCAGGTAGGGATGACAAACCTCGTGGCTGACTTGTAAGAGAAATATGACTTGTAAGAGAAATACCCCGGATGAGATAACTTTGAAAAGTTAAAAACTACCACAGGTGACAGAACTTTGAAAAGGTAAAATCTACAAAGTTCCACACAACCCAAGCCCCACGTTAGAGTAGATATTATCCACTTTGGCTTGCCATTAGTCTCACAATAATATGAGCTGTCAGAAGTGGGATTTGCACCCATGCCCTCTCACGAGGACCAGAACTTGAGTCCAACACCTTAGATCATTTGGCCATCCTGACTACTTATTGTGAGATCACATTGGCTTGTGAGGAAAATTAAGCATTCCTTATAATAATGTGAATACGTCTCCTTAGTAGACACGTTTTATAATGTGAGGTTGATTTCGGTACATAACAGACTAAAACAGATAATATCTGCTAGCAGTTGGAGAGATGAACGAAACATTTCATATATAGGTGTGAAAACCTCTCCCTAATAGACGTGTTTTAAAATCATGAAGATGGTGGCAAAAACCTCTCCCTAATAGACGCATTTTAAAATCATGAAGATAGTGGCGATACGTAATGGACCAAAGTGGACAATATCTGTTAACAGTGGGATTGGACGGTTACAAATTATATGGCCCAAGTGGACAACATATATTAACAGTGGGCTTGGACTGTTATAAATTATATCAGAACTAGGCACAAGGCAGTGTGCCAACGAGGACGCTGGCCCCCCGAAAGGAGTGAATTGTGAGATCCCACATCATTTAAAGAGGAGAAAACATTTCTTACAAGGCTCTTGAAAACTCTCCCTAGTAAATGAGATTTAAAATCATGAGGCTTACGATGATACGTAACGAATGAAAGCGAACAATATCTACTAGTGGTGGGCTTGGACTATAACACTTGATTGGTTGGTTAGAATGTGTGCTTGGTTCCTTTTAGCAATGAAAATGTTTCTAACAGAGTAAATGATAAGTCGTTTCGATTGATATCGGTGGGTTAACCCAAGCACCACCCCACTTGTAGATATTATCTACTTTGGGCCACCATCAGTTTCAAAATACAAAAGTGACAAAAGTGGGATCTGAACCCACACCCTCGCGTGTGAATCTAGAACTTGAGTTTGACTTAACCTTAGACCACTTGGCCATCCTAACTACTAATTGTGAGATTCTATACTGGTTGGAGAGGAGAAACATTTTCCTAGTAGATGTGTGTGAAACTAACGACAATACTTAACGAACTAAAATAAACGAGGAACGAAAAATACGTAATGGGTCAAAATGGACAATCTTTGCTAGCATTGGGCTTGGATTATTACAAATGATATTAGAGCTAGTCACTAGGTGGTGTGCCAGCGAGAACACTTGGCCCTCAAAAGAGGTGGATTGTGAGATCCCACGCCGATTAGAGAGGGGATGAAACATTTCTTACAAGGTTCGAAAAATCTCTTCCTAGTAGACACGTTATAAAACCGTGAGGCTGACGACGATAGTAACGAACATAAGTAGATATTATCTACTAGTGGTGAGCTTGAACTCTCACAAATGATTGGTTGAAATAGCTCTTTGCTACCATTGGGCTTGGATTATTACAAATGATATTAGAGCTAGTCACTAGGTGGTGTGCAAGCGAGAACACTTGGCCCTCAAAAGAGGTGGATTGTGAGATCCCACGCCGATTGGAGAGGGGATGAAACATTTCTTACAAGGTTCTGGAAATCTCTTCCTAGTAGACACGTTATAAAATCGTGAGGCTGACGGCGATAGTAACGAACATAAGTAGATATTATCTACTAGTGGTGAGCTTGAACTCTCACAAATGATTGATTGAAATAGCTTAGTTCATTAGAGCGTGTAGCTGTTAACCACAAAGTTGGAGGTTCTAGCCCTTCTTTCTACTTTATCCTAAATTCTATCTATTTTATCCTAAATTGAATTACGACCTACCAGAGAAAATTCAGAGCTCCTAGAAGTAGAAAGAAGAGCTCGAGAAGGCATGCATCACCTAAGTAAGACATTCTAGCTAAGACATGTTAGCATGTGAGCATATACTTCCTTGGGTTGTTAGAATATGCATGGATTAGAACCTTATAAAAGGGCAATTTTGGATGAGAATGTAATATATGTTATGAAAACATTATTTATAGTACTTTTCTCGGTGTTGGAATAGAGGATGAGATGATGCAATTTATGTTATGGGTGATTGATGGATGTTATCTCCCGATGAGTAGAATATGCATGGATTAGAACCTTATAAAAGGGCAATTTTGGATGAGAATGTAATATATGTTATGAAAACATTATTTATAGTACTTTTCTCGGTGTTGGAATAGAGGATGAGATAATGCGATTTGTGTTATGGGTGATTGATGGATGTTATCTCCCGATGAGTAGAATATGCATGGATTAGAACCTTATAAAAGGGCAATTTTGGATGAAAATGTAATATATGTTATGAAAACATTATTTATAGTACTTTTCTCTCTAATGGAATAGAGGATGAGATGATGTGATTTGTGTTATGGGTGATTGATGGATGTTATCTCCCGATGAGTTTTCATGATTTTTTTTCTTGCTTTAGGTGACCAATAAGATTATCTCCTTGGAAAGCATGCATGAATGCACTATATTTAGAATAGGGCACTAGAGCTAGGTTGGTTTCACGTGACTTAGGTCACTATAATTTTAGTAGACCGAGCATCCTAGGATCATTAGCGACAATTAGTTGTGTAGACCTTTGTTCTCCCAGAAATTGGATTAGTCTTAAAAATCTAGTCCTGAGCAACGAAGAAATATGAGTTGTGATTTAAACTGCCTAGTACCCTAAGAACTGTGTAAATCTCCACTATACTAAAGAAAATTTAAGATGGCTTACAAGGCCATTAGCATGTTGAACGATATAACTAAAGTCCAACTACCTCCTATTCCCTCTAGGCCTCAGTAGCACTATTTGAACACTTAGATCGAACCTAGTAGTCCCCCTACGAAGTGGATGGAAGGCATATAGGAACCATTAGAGTTGAGCTTGACTAAGTAAAATAGGATAACACATGGAGGCTACTTAAGGAGTTACTATTGTGAGTAGAATCGGGTTGAGATCGATTATGTAAACCCATCTTATAGGACAAGGTATTATATAAATTGTTTGGCTCATGATGAGTGCTACTATCGTATGAGGAAATGGTTAGGGGCTCCCTAGACAACCTCACTGACTGTCCGGAGGGATGATGGATCTCATGGGAAGACTGAGTAACCTCACTGACTAGCGCATATCCACGCGCGTGGTCAGCGCACTGCTGGTGCGTGAGTGCGTGTGAAACTGTCGTTTTGGCTCGGTTGCCCTCTGTTTGCCCGATTTTTGTCCCGGTTCCAGTTCTAATACTGTTTTTACGTGAACAGGGACATAATATAAAAAAATCAGTATTTTTGGACACTTCATGGGCAAAGAAACGCTAGCAAAAAGGCACGCATCAACCAGGTAAGTCACCACTCGATATTTAGGAAGAAATACTTGTAGGATTCGCTTGGATTGCATGCATGCCAGTAATTTTGTTTCATATTAGCTCTCCATGTAAAATATTAGCCAGATTGATTGCTATGAGTGTATTGGTTGGATTATCTGAGTGTTTCTTGTATGCTTTAAGCTTCCGCCGTATGTATGCATGCGTTTAATTTATGTTCGAATTGTGTATTCCGTGTTCCGGGTGCTTGATGGACGAATTTGACCCATTGAGCGCGAACTTCGTGCTCTGGGTGCTTGATGGAAGTCATCGCCCCGTTGAGCTGGTATGACTAATTTGCATGAATTATATATTATGATGTTAGAAGACGGTTGCATGGACACTTTGTTAATTGCTAGGGCCCATTTCTATGATAAGCTTAGAGGATTACTGTTAGGAGCGATATGTCGCTCTAGCCAGACTTAATTTTCTCCTAGGAACTTAGCGGTTTACCACGACAACAAGGTACCTCAAGAGTGTTCATAGATTGCTAGCGTGAGAACGGTATCTATAGCTTCGTGGGAGAACCAAGGGTCCCTAATCAGTCCTTACTGCTCTTAGCCATTTCGTATGGGAATTGTGTCCCTAGGTCGTACAGCCCATTAGCTGCATGGGAACGGGTTGGGTTCGCCCCCCATAGGGGGACTATATGGGCGTTGGGGTATTCAACACACCCCTAGGCTAGATACCATGTAGTCCCAGATAGCCATGTAAAGGTAGCACCTCATAAAGAGATACCGACCATATTAGCTTGACATTTAATGAAAGGACGATGAACCGATGAAACCCAAGGGGCAAACTCCAAGGGACTAAGATTAGAACCAGATGTCCTAGAACTGAATTTGGAAACCGTGGGAACCTATTAAATTAAGATGCGTAGAGAGCCTACAAGTAGGTGGCTTACTAAGCATAATTTTTTATACTCATCCTTGCTATGTTTTCCTTTTTTCAGGAGCGCAAGGCATCGGTCAAGGGCAGCTTGATGGAGACGAGGATTGTCACAGAGGAACGGGTTGTCCCGGGGCGTCAGTTCAGTCTTTATTTTGTGTTTGCATACTTTCAAAATTTATTTCCAAACTATCATGTGTTTTGTTGTTTGTCATCCAAAAACTTTATTGGAATTTAAGGATTTTCTTTATTTCATATTTAAAGCACTTTGTGCATTTGTGTCTTGTTATTAGTCATGGTTCGTAGTAAAATATTGGGTGACAATATCTGCTAGCGATTGGAGAGAGGATCGAAATATTCCTTATAAAGGTGCAAAAAAATCTCCCTAATAGACGCGTTTTTAAATCGTGAGGCTTATGGCGATACGTAATGGGCTAAAACTGACAATGTATGCTAGTAGTGGGCTTGAACTGTTACAAATGATATTAGAGCTAGTTACCTAATGGTGCGCCAGCGAGGACACTTGACCCACAAAAGGGGTGGATGGTGAGATCTCACACTGATTGTAGAGGGGATGAAACATTTCTTACAAGGATCTGGAAACCTTTCTATAGTAGACACGGTTTAAGACGTGAGGCTGATGGCGATACGTAATGAACAAAAGCAGATAATATCTATTTGTGGTGGGCTTGGACTATAACAAATGATGGACTAGAATAGCTTAGTTGATTAGAGCGTGTGGCTGTTAACTACACGGTTGGAGGTGTGGCTGTTAACTACAAGGTTGGAGGTTCAATTTGGAAATGAGGAAATGGTTTAATATATCCCGACAATAATATTAGTTGTTTAAAAGTGGGATTTGAACCCACACCCTCTCGCAAGGACCAAAACTTGAGTCTAACACCTTAGACCACTCAACCATCCTTTCTACTTATGTTGGGATGTCGTACTAGTTGGAGAGGGAAATGAAACATTCCTTATAAGGGTGTGGAAACGTCTTCCTGGTAGACGCGTTTTAGAACTGTGAGACTAATGGTGATACGTAATGAACTAAAACAGACAATATCTGCTAACCGTTGGAGAGACAATATCTGCTAATCAATCTATAAGTCCTCGATGAGTTTGCATGATTTTTTTTATGCTTTATGTTACTCCTAAGATAATCTCCTTGAAAAGCATGCATGCATGAATGTATCGTGCTAATGTATCATGTTTTTTAACTAACTTTGAAAACATTTATTTCTAGAGGACACATGTTAGGTGAAGGCAATGGAAACGCGACTAGCAGATAAAAAGAGAAGGAATTTGCAAAAGAAATGCAATGCACAACGTGAACCCAAGATCAAGAGGTCGAAGAGGCTAGTCCAAGTGCGTCATGTTTAAAGCCAAGAGTGCACTCACCTTAGCAGACGTACGTGGGTACTCGTGTCTGAGTTTCTGCCTTCCATCTGCGCTTGAGTGTCGACGAGGTGAGATTTTTGCCCATTTCAACTCTCAGTTCGTCTGTTTTCACACCAATTTTGATACTAATTTTATCTTAAATTGAATTACGACCTATCAGAAAAATTTTAGAAAATTTGGAACTCCTAGAAGCACAAAGAAGAGCTCGAGAAGGCAAGCATCACCTATGAAGGTTTTCGAAAATTCTTCAAGAAATACGTGTTGGGATCGAAAAATTCTTCAAGAAATATTTGTTGGGATCCCTAAGACATTAGCATGTGATGAAAAATTATGAAAATGCCCTTAGTGTGATTTTTCGAAAATTCTTCAAGAATTTCTTGGAATCGAAAATTCTTCAAGAAATAATATGTGATGAAAAATTAATGCCCTTAGTGTGATTGATGGATGTTATCCTAGATAAGTTTGCATAATAGGATATTGTATAGTTTTCAAGAAATACCATCAATGCCCTATTCTATTTACCGAGGTTTGAAGGAAAAGGAGGGAACTTTCTATTTTTTTGCCAATTAGAAGAAGGACTTGCGTAACCCTGGCTCAGATAAGATAGGTCTGACTTAAGATTGGTGGGATAGCACCTGTAGGGGTTTTGAAATTACACATAATATCTCGAATAAAAAGAAGAAAAGTAAGCCTTTTTCGATTTCGCTCTTCATCAGGAGAAAATTCGATCAGCAATCAAGGTTTAAAAAAAACCTTACCTAGATCCGCAAACTCTAGCGTACCTGGATATTTTAATCAAGGTTTAAAATATCTCAAACTCTAGCTTGGCCACAAATTCAGGCCCGGACCATTCCAAGAGTATCAACTTGTATCAAAGGGCTTGAGACTGTCTTACTTGACTTGCTTTCAACTGCCACGTATGTCTTTTTCATTCTATCGAAAATCGATTTTACGGTATAGAACTCAAGCATGAAATCCATGTTGAGTCAACAATCATCGAGAAGGGCACCACCAAGCGAGATCGAGGAGAGACGGACTGGTTTCCGCAGACATGCCTTAGTGTGATGGATGATGTTATCTAGATGAGTTTGCATAATAGGGTTCTTGTCAAATTGTCAAAAGTCACTCTGCCGTCCTAATTACTTAGTAAAATTATGATATGGTAAACAATTTTGTAATCCCAACGAGTTTTCCAAATTAGTAGAAATATGAGATGGTGAACGATATCTCTCACTAAAGCCCGTCGACCTCCTATTCCCTTTAGACCTCAGTGTATCGTTGAGCTTGACAAAGTTAATCAGAATAACTTATTAGCAAGATGACAAATTCTAGGAACTAGCACCTACAAAGTTAAGCAGGATAACTTATTAACAAGATGACAAATTCTATGAACTAGCATCTACATTTAGGAACCAACATACATGAGGTACACAATACAAGTTGTTGTCAAAAGTGGGATTTGAACCCCCCTTTCTCGAGGACCTGAACTTGAGTCTGATGCGTTAAACCACTCAGATTGTGAGATTCTACACTGGTTTGATAGAGGAATGAAGCATTCCATATAATGGTGTGGAAACGTCTCCCTATCAAACGCATTTTAAAACTATGAAGCGATACTTAACGGACTAAAACAAAGAATATAAGCTAGCGGTTGGAGAGAGGAACGAAATATTCCTTATAAGGGTGCGAAAACCTCTCACTACTAGACATAGTTTAAAACCATGAGGATGATGGAATGGGCCAAAACTGACAATGTCTACTAGTAGTGGGCTTGGACTGTTACAAATGATATTAGAGCTAGTCACAAGGCAGTGTGCCAACAAGGACACTTGGCCCCCAAAAGGGGTAGATTGTGAGATCCTATACCGATTGGAGAGGGGATGAAACATTTCTTACAAGGGGCTAGAAACCTCTCCGTTGTAGACGCGGCTTAAAACCGTGAGGCTGACTACGATAGTAATAAACGAAAGTAGAAATTATCTACTAGTGGTGGGCTTGGACTCTAACGAACAAATAACTCAGTTGGTTAGAGTATGTGGTTGTTAACCACAAGGTTGGAGGGTCCACACTTTTGCTCGTATTCGTCTGTTTTTCACACCAATTTTGATACTCACTTTATCCTAGCTTGAATAAGGACTTACCAAAGAAATTTTAGAAAATTTGAAGCTCCTAGAAGTGGAAAGACGTTCTCGAGAAGGCACGCGTCACCTAAGTAAGTAGTTATTCGAACAGTCTTCAAGAAATACTTGTAGGGATCAGTAAGACATGCTAGCATGTGAGGATATTTGCGTTAGGTAGTTAGAATATGCATGATTAAGAACTTATAAGGGCAATGATGGATGAGAATACAAAGTATGTTATGGAAAATTATGAAAATGCCCTTACCATGTGATTTTTGGATGCACAATATTTTTAGTACTTTTTGTCGTGGTAGAAAGGAGGATGAGATGATGTGCTTTGTATTGTGGGTGATTTATAGATTTTATCTCTCACACGAATTTGCTTGATTTTTTTCATGCTTTAGGTGACTGATAAGATTATCTCCCTAATGAACATGAATGAATGTACTATGTTTAGAATATGGCACTAGAGCTAGGTTGGTTTCAGGTGACCCACAATGCCAAAACCGAATAAACAACTTCTAAACCACGATTAGGTTTGTGACAAGTGAGAGAACCACTTGTAACTTCAAAGCATTCTCAAAAGCTTGTAATTAGATGCGATAAGAGCCAACAAGTAGATTGTTAACTAAGTATTTTTATACTCACCTCATTCTTCATTTTTTTAGTTGTTTATTGACTATTGGTCGAGTTAAGAAGCATTCAAGAACTGTTTGAGCACAAAAGGGGTCTTCCAAAAGAGCTCAAGAAGGTACGCTTCACCAAAGTAAATAAATATTCGAACATTCTTCGCCTAGATGAGTTTGCACGATTTTTTCATGCTTTAGGTGACTGATAAGACTATCTTCTTGATAAGTATGCATGAATGTACTATGTTTAGAATGGAACCAAAGCTAGGGTCGTTTCACTTGACCAAGGGCATTATATTTTCAGTAGACCAAGCATTCTAGGATCTTGAGCAACAAATAGTTGTGTAGACCTTTGTGCTCCCACGACTATAGCAAACATATTAATGACGAGGAACACATTTTTGCTATTCTACTAATACTTGTACTTGCTTTGCTATTCACTAAAGCCCGACCACCTCCTATTCCCTCTAAAACCTCAGTAGCACTATTCGACAACTTAGATCAAACCTACTAGTGCCCCTGCCAAGTGGTAGACATTTAGGAACCTGTACCGTTGAGCTTGACTAAGTTAAATAAGATAACATATCAAGGCTACCTGTGGAGTTACTATTTTTTGTAGAAATGAGTTGAGAGCGATTTCGTAAACCCGTCCTAAGAGAAAAAAGTATTACATAATTCTTTTGGCTAATGATGAGTATCACTATCGTATGAAAAAATAATTAAGGGCTCCCTAAACAGGTTCACAACATTGTAAACCTTTCTTAAAGGATGATGGACCTCATTGGAAGTTTGAGTAGGTAACAAGCATGTAGGGTTGCTTATCCAAATGTTAATTCCAAATGTTGATTGTATGGCAATTATTGTGAAAGGGTCGCAAGTGAACCTTATACAAATGTATTTAGACAAAAAAAACTATATTGTGTATGAAATATGAAGAGGTTGTACCTTAACCTACGATACTAGTCGTTCACTATTGTGACAATGCAATATAATGAGGTTGCACCTTAACCTAGGCTAGTAGCCGTTCACTATTGTTACAAGACAAATTCTAAAGAATGAAAAAATTAGTTCATCCAGAGATGAGATACATCGTAATCATTTCATGACAACTTTAAGTGGGATTTGAACCCACACCATCTGGTCGCAAGAACCAAAATTTAAATCTGGCACCTTAAACCACTCAACCATCTTCACTACTTATTATGATATTCTACATTAGTTTGTGAAGGGAATGAATCATTCATTATAAGGGTGTGAAAACGTCTCTTTTGTAGACGCGTTTTAAAACGTGAGGCTGACGGTGATATTTAACAGACTAAAACATACAATATCTTCTAGCAGTTGGAGAGAAAACGAAACATTTCTTATATAGGTGTGTAAACTTCTCCCTAATAGACGCGTTTAAAATTGTGAGGCTAGTGGAAATCTGTAATGGGCCAAAATGGACCATGTCTATTAGCAGTGGGCTTGGACGGTTACAAATTATATCAGAGCTAGTCACCAGGCGGTATGCCAATGAGAACATGAGCCCCCAAAATGGATGAATTGATGAAATATTTCTTTTAAGTGTTTGGAAACCTATACCTAGTAGACGCAATTTAAAACCATGAGGTTGACAACGATACGTAACGAATGAAAGTGAACATTATATACTAGTGGTGGAAGCTTAGTTAGTTAGAGCGTGTGGCTATTAACCACAAGGTCGTAGGTTCAAATCCTCCTTCTTTTGTGGCTCTTTACCCATGAGTTGAGGAAAATAAGTGAGATGAGATGAGGGAGAGTTAGAAGGCTTGAGAGGTAGATTATGGCATGCAAAAAGATCTCTAGACAAAATTTTGTCGCGTAGCTATCTTATGAATTTTTTAATTTTTTTTTGAGAGCTTGGAAAAATGATTTGTAAATTCATAAGAAGCCCAAAACCATATAAAAATAATAGTGAAAAAATTAAAATTTGTCAAAGTCGGATATTTTGGTCATTTGTGCTCCATTCCTTAAGTATTTGTAAGCGAATTAATTAGGGGTTAGTGAAGAAGAAAGTAAAAGAAAGAACAGGCAAGGGAGGAGAAAGACAAAGGTTTTTTAAAGAAATAACTTTCGGAAATTTTTCGGTAGATCCATGAGATTCTTAGTGATTTAGGTTTTGAAACTAGATTCGAATGGAGCTAGGTTGGTTTCAGGTGATTGTGAACGATAATTCTTCCCAAAAATTTGATTAGCCTTAAAAATCTAGTCTCGAGCAACGTAGAAATATGAGATGTGATTTTAAACCCAACAAACCATGCTTAGTAGATATCATTGGCGTGTGAGACTAAAACATAAGTTTGCACCTTAGATCACTCGGCCATCCTACCTATTAATTGTGAGATGTTACACTGGTTTGAGAGGGGAATGAAGTATAACTAATAATGGTGTGGAAACGTCTCCCATGTAGACGTATTTTAAAACTATGAAGCGATACTTAACGAACTAAAACAGAGAATATAAGCTAGCGGTTGGAGAGAGGAACGAAACATTCCTTATAAGGGTGCGAAAACCTCTCCCTAATAGACATATTTTATAACCGTGAGGCTGATGGCAATACATAATGGGCCAAAATGGACAATATCGGCTAGCAGTGGGCTTGGACTGTTGCAAATGATATTAGAGCTAGTCATTAAGCGGTGTGTCAACGAGGACACTTGGACCCCCAAAAGGGGTGGATTGTGAGATCCTACACCGATTGGAGAAGGGATGAAACATTTCTTACAAGGTCCTGGAAACCTCTCCCTAGTAGACACGGTTTAAAACCGGTATGACTACAATGGTAACGAATGAAAACAGACATTATCTACTAGTAGTGGGCTTGGACTTTAACGAATGATTGGCTGGAATAACTCAGTTGGTTAGAGCATGTGGCGGTTAACCACAAAGTTGGAGGGTCCACTTCAGCTCTTATTCGTTTATTTTTCACACCAATTTTGATACTCACTTTATCCTAGCTTGAATAAGGACCTAACAAAGAAATTTTCGAAAATTCGAAGCTCCTAGAAGTGGAATGACGTTCTCGCAAAGGCATGCGTCACCTAAGTAAATAATTATTCAAACATTTTTCTAGAAATACTTGTAGGAATCGGTAAGACATGATAGCATGTGAGAATATTTGCGTTAGGTAGTTAGAATATGCATGATTAAGACCTTATAAGGGCAATGTTGGATGAGAAAGCAAAGTATGTTGTGGAAAATTATGAAAATGCCCTTGCGATGTGATTTTGGGATGCACATTATTTTTAGTACTTTTTGCTGTGCTTGAAAGGAGGATGAGATGAAGTGATTTGTATTGTGGGTGATTTATGGATGTTATCTCCCACACGAATTTGCTTGATTTTCTTTAGGCTTTAGGTGATGACAAGATTATCTCCCTAATAAACATGAATGAATGTACTATGTTTAGAATACGACACAGAGCTAGGCTGATTTCAAGTGACACACAATGCTAAAACCGAATAAACAACTTCTAAACCACGATTAGGTTTGTGACATGTGAGAGAACCACTTTTAACTTCAAGATATTCTCATAAGCTTAGATAAATGTAGAACAATTAAGCCAAAACTTGCCAAAACTTACCAAAACCTAAAGAAATGCTCATGGGTATCTTACTTGGAATTAGATGCGATAAAAGCCAGCAAGTAGATTGTTAACTAAGTATTTTTATATTCAATGCATTCTACATTTTTTTTAGTTGTTTGTTGACTTTTGGTCGACTTAAGAAACATTCAAGAATTGTTCGTTCAAAAAGGGGGTCTTCCAAAAGAGCTTGAGAAGGCATGCATCACCTAAGTAAATAGGTATTTGAACATTCTTCAAGGAATACTTGTAGGGATCGCTAAGACATGCTAGCATGTGGGCATATCTTGCCTTAGGTTGTTTGAATATGCATGATTATGAAAATGTAATGTATGATGGGATGAGAATGCCATTAGGATGCTATGATGGAATGCACATTATTTTTAGTAATTTTCGCTCTGATAGACAGGAGGATGAAATGATGTGATTTGTGTCGTGGGTGATTGATGAATGTTATCCCTTAGATGAGTTTGCATTTTTTTTCATGCTTACGTGACTGATATGATTATGATATAACCATACTAATGAATTTCCCATTTCTCACCAAGTTAGAAATTTGCTTTTTTCTTTTTTTAAGGATAAAAAATCAAATGATATATTTTTGTTCCAATTTTTGCCTCTTCTCACACTAAGCCCACCATCAGTCTCACAATACACAAAGTTGTTAGAAGTGGGATTTGAATCCACACCTTCTCACGAAGATCAAAACTTGAATCTGGCCCCTTAGACCACTCGATCATCTTGACTACTAATTGTAAGATACGGTACTGGTTGGAGAGCAGAATGAAGCATTACTTATAAGAGTGTGGAAACGTCTCCCTCGTAGACGCATTTTAAAACTATGAGGCTGACGGTAATACTTAACGGGCTAAAATGGAGAATATCTGGTAGCGGTTGGAGAGAGGACAAAACATTACTTATAAGGGTGCAAAAACCTCTTCCTAATAGACGCATTTTAAAACCGTGAGACTGATGGTGATACATAATGGACCAAAATGAACAATGTCGGCTAACAGTGGGCTTGGACTGTTACAAATGATATTAAAGCTAGTCATTAGGCAGTGTGCCAACTAGGACACTTGGCTCCCAAAAGAGGTGGATTGTGAGATCTCACACGGATTTCTGAGGGGACGAAGCATTTCTTACAAGAGTCTAGAAACCTCTCCCTAGTAGACATAGTTTCAAATCGTGAGGTTGACGGTGATAATAACGAATGAAAGCAGACATTATCTATTAGTGGTGGACTTGGACTATAACAAATATGATTGGCTAAAATAGCTCAATTGGTTAGAGTGTGGACCTTAACCATAAGGTTGGATGTTCAACCCTTCACCTAGCGATGTGAAGAATAAAAAAGAATTAAAAGGAAAGAAAAGTCGAGGGAAAGGCTTTCTTTTCGAGCCCAAAGGCGGAGTTTTTTTTTTTTTTTTTTTTTTTTTTTTTTTTTTTTTTTTTTTTTTTTTTTTTTTTTTTCTTTTTTTTTCTTTCATGATTCCTTCGTGAAAATTACTCAAAATCATGAGGAGAACTAAGGCGGAGACAGAGCTCCAAAGAATGGCTAGTTTTCTAGTTTTTTAACCAACTTTGAAAGCGTTTATTTCTCATTATTGACTACCAAATAGCATGAAATTAATTTGGTTGTGAAGCTAGATTAAAAAGCTTCAATTTAGGTGAGAGAACTAAGTTGAATCTAGTTATATTCAAAAAGATATAAAAATTGTTTGGGTTGAGAGTGATTCGGTTAACCCGTCCTAAGAGGACAAGTATTACAGAAATTGTGCCACTGTCGACTGAAGAAATGGTTAGGGGCTCCCTAAACGTGCTCACTGCATTATAATCCTGTCACGAGGGATGATGGACCTCACGGGAAGAAGCTAACAAGCATGTTGGACCATTTCTCCAAAAGCTAACAAGCATGGTGGTACTTCTCTTAAATTTGAAAAGGTAAAATCTACAAAGTTCTTATATCATTGATATTATCCACTTTGGCACACGTCCCCAAAACTTGAGCTTAGTGCCTTAGACCACTCCGCCATCCTGAGTACTATTTGTGAAATCCTACATTGGTTTGAGAGGTGAATGAAGCATTCCTTATATAGGTGTAGAAACGTCTCCCTAATAGACGCGTTTTAAAATTGTGAGGCAAACGACAATACGTAACAAACTAAAATAGAAAATATTTACTAGCAGTTGAAGAGTGGAACAAAACATTCCTTGTAAGGGTGTGAAAACCTCTCTCTACTAGACACGTTTAAAACCCTGAAGCTGAGTGCGATAAGTAATGAGCCAAAATGGATAATATCTGCTAGCAGTGGGCTTCAACTGTTACAAATGATAACATATCTAGTCACTAGGCAATATACTAGCAAGGATTCTAGGTCCTCAAAAGGGGTGGATTGTGAGTTACCACATTGTTCGGAGAGGTGAAGAAACATTTCTTACAACCATCTGAAAACTTCTCTCTACTAAACGACGTTTAAAATTGTGCAGTTGACAACGATAGTAACTTTGAAGACAGACAATATCTACTAGTTGTTGGCTTGGACTATAACATATGATTGGCTAGAATAGCTCAGTCGGTTAATGGTTGTTAACCACAAGGTGCTTGGAGGTTCAAGCCCTCCTTCTAGGGATGAGAAGAATGAGACATTTCTTATAGCGATGTTGGATACTGTCCCTTAATAAACCCTAACTTATTAAGTTTTTGATGAGATAAAAGGAAAAAATGCTTTCCAAGTACAATATAAAAGAAAATAGGGATTTTTTTTGGGTATTTTGGTCATTTTTGCATACTTGAGTATTTGTAAACTAATTAATTAGGGGTAGTGAATGTTAGATAAAACTACCGTTTTTTCTTATTCACACGATTTCAGAAAATCGCCAGTTTGACCATTTGACAAAACATGTCGAATGGATCACCATCATTTTAGACTGAAATTTTGTAGGGAGTGACACAGATTTAGTTGGCCACTCTCCAGCCATTTTTAGAATGATTTTTATTTTAAATAGGAGATTTGTTCAGAAAACAAAAACAATCTGAAGAATTCAGTTAATTTTCTCTCCTTTTTGTTACGCATTTTCTTCCAACAACCAATTTCCTCTCACCGAAATTCTGTGAGGTTGAAGATCGGTGTATATCATTGCAGAGGAGCCAACCTATCAACAAACAAGTTGAATAGCTCAAGTGGTTAGAGCTTTGACTTAACATCACAAAGGTCTCAGGTTCGAGTAGAAGAAAATGCACACATATCGTGGGGCCCATCTTGGGCAGGCTCACTCATTCCTCCACGCTGTCGCCATGTGTTGACATCTCCATCATTGCCGCCACGAAGAGCCCGACGTCGTGATGATGGGCGTCAAGTTTATTGTTGAGCGAGTGATCAGGGAGACAACGACTGCCGTCGTTCAGACAATCGAGCAGTTGCGGAAGGAGCTCTTGGAGATCCACTTTAAGGACCGGTGAATCTGTCGATGATTTTTCAATGCGGATCATGGGGGCTCGCCAACAACATCACCACACTCGGTGGCAGCATCAGCGAGACAGAAATCGTGAAGATGCTGCAGGTTGTCCCTGATCACCTCGAGCAAGTTGCGATTTCAATCGAGACATTGCTTGACGTGAACGACCTAACGGTAGAAGAGGTGACCGGAAGACTACGTAACGTCGAGCAGCGGAAGAAAAATACCATTTCAGCTGTCGACAAGAGGGGGGTCCTCTACTCCTCAATGAGGAGGAATGGCTTGCACGCCTAAAGCTCCGTGACAACACCGGCGAGAGCAATGGGTCCTCCTCCAGCCGCAAAGACGGTAAGAAGCCATGGATCTCCCACGGGCGCATGCGCGGGAAAGATGTGAATCAAATTAAATTAAAACTGAACTAAGGCAATTTCATTTTCCTGTTCAACACATTGTGAAAGATGGAGGGCGAAGTTCAGAGGTGGAGCGAGATACCTCCATGCCGAGAAAGTAATACAGCGAATGAAAGAGAGAGAGAAATTGGTTGTCAAGCTCCTTGATGAAATCGAATCAAAGGGCGAGAGCAATGGGTCCTCCTCCAGCCGCAAAGACGGTAAGAAGCCATGGATCTCCCACGGGCGCATGCGCGGGAAAGATGAGAATCAAAAGAAGGAGTCGACCAATGGCAGGCCGATCTGCTCGAACAGTGGGAAGAGAGGACACTTAAGCAGGAATTGCTGGAGCAAACTTAGGAACAAGGAGAAGGCCGAAAAGGCCCATGTGGCTCAATCCGAGGAGGACGAGCCAGCTCTCTTCATGGTAAGTGCATGTGTCCCCATTGTCGATTCCAAATCAATCCGAGGAGGACGAGCCAGCTCTCTTCATGGTAAGTGCATGTGTCCCCATTGTCGATTCCAAATCAATCCGAGGAGGACGAGCCAGCTCTCTTCATGGTAAGTGCATGTGTCCCCATTGTCGATTCCAAATCTACGGAAATGGGAGGTAATCAACAACGATGTTGTACTCGAGAAAGAGCTCCAGCTGGGCGTAGCAAAGGTGGCACCAGCTAGGGAGCCAACTCAACTGGAGGAGGAGCGAGTGTTCGCTCAGATCAACGAGCGGGACGAGCAACACAAGGACCAGCGATGGATACTAGACACAGGGGCAACAAACCATATGACCGGGGCTAGATCTGCATTCTCCGAACTCGACTCCGGGATCCGCAGGACGGTGAAATTCGGCGACGGATCCGTCGTCGAGATCGAAGGACGCGGCACCATCTTGTTCGCCAGCAAGGGAGGCAAGCATCGCAAGCTGACCGACGTCTACTTCATCTCGAGGCTCAAGGCTAACCTTGTGAGCCTGGGTCAACTCGATGAGATAGGCTGCTTCATCTCCATCGAGCGCGGACTACTCAAAATTTGCGATAATCAACGACGGCTGCTCACACAGGCAAGGCGCACGACAAACCGTCTTTACATCCTGGAGTAGGAACAACCTGTCAGTCTCTCGGCCAAGACCGAAGAGGTATCTTGGAGGTGGCACGCAAGGTACGGGCATTTAAACTTTCCTGCTCTAGAAAAACTACAAAAGGAGGAGTTAGTGCACGGTTTGCCAGCAATCAAAGGCGTGAACAAGCTGTGCGACGGGTGCCTCATCGGCAAACAGAAGCGCACACCCTTTCCGTCTCAAACATCCTATCGAGCCGATGAGCCGTTGGAGCTTGTACACGGCGATATCTGCGGGCCCATCAAGCCGACGACCCCAGGCGGTAAGAGTCTCTTCCTCCTGTTAGTCGATGACAAAAGCCGCTTCATGTGGCTGACCCTGCTGCAAGCGAAAAGTGAGGCGGCAGAGGCGGTTAAGTGCATTAAAGCGCGAGCGGAGGCCAAATGTGAGAAGAAGATGCGAGTGCTGTGCACAGACCGAGGCGGAGAATTCACCTCGACAAGTTTCGGTAAGTACTGTGACAAAATCGGCATACAACGGCACCTAACGGCGCCCTACTCTCCCCAATAGAACGGAGTGGTGGAGCGTCGGAATCAGACCATCGTCGGGACAGCAAGGTCATTGTTGGTGACGGCCGGGATGCCTGGGAGATTCTGGGGAGAGGCAGTAATGACGGCCGTCTATCTCCTCAATCGGTCACCAACCCGAAGCCTTGACGGGAAGACACCATATGAGGCCTGGTACAACTAAAAACCAGCGGTACATCATTTTCGCGTGTTCGGCTGCATCGCATACATGAAGGTAACACGTCCCCACCTCGCCAAGCTCGATCCTAGGGGGCTGAAGGTCGTTTTTATCGGCTATGAACCCGGGAGCAAGGCGTACAGACTATATGATCCTGTAGGGGGGCGAGCTCACATGTCTCGCGACGTCGTCTTCGATGAAAGCACCTTCTGGTAGTGGAATGACGTGATCGAGGCAGACCATAATCCAAATCAATTTACGGTGAAGTACCTCGTCACCGAGCCGAAAGAAGGAGGAGCCCAGCATCAGCAGCCGTCACCGCCGCCAGCAAGTGCAACCCCTGAACCAGTGGAATTCGCAACACCACGGACTGCGGATTCAACGCTGGATGCCGATCACGATACTGATCTGGAGGCCAGGTACCGGAGGATGGACGACCTAGTAGGAGGAGGTGAACTACCTGGACTGGCAGTGCGCGAGCTCGAAGAAGTGGCCGAACTACATGCCATTAGTGCAGATGAACCGAACACCTTCGCCGAAGCAGAAAAGAACCAGTGCTGGCTGAAGGCAATGCAGGAGGAGATGACATCCATCACCGAAAATCAGACGTGGAGTCTGGAGGATATGCCGCCGGGACACCAAGCCATAGGGCTCAAATGGATCTTCAAACTGAAGCGCAACGAAAAAGGAGAAGTTGTGAAGCACAAGGCCCGTCTGGTGGCGAAGGGCTACGTCCAGAAGCAAGGAGTGGACTTCGAAGAGGTATTTGCGCCAGTGGCAAGGTTAGAATCCGTTCGTTTCTTACTTGCAATTGCAGCACATTACTCTTGGGAGGTTCACCATATGGACGTAAAGTCTGTTTTCCTTAACGGAGAGCTGAAGGAGACTGTTTATGTCCGACAACCACCTGGCTTCCTGGATAACAACAACCCCAATAAAGTATTGCGCCTGCACAAGGCACTCTACGGGCTTCGACAAGCTCCACGAGCCTGGAACGCGAAGCTCGACAGTACCTTACTGTCACTGAAATTCAAACGTTGCGCCTCTGAGCATGGCATGTACACGCACGGCCATGACAAGAAGTGACTAATCGTGGGAGTGTACGTCGACGATCTCATAATCACTGGAGGTGACATGGAAGTCCTCGGAAGGTTCAAGAAGGAGATGTCGAAAAACTTCGAGATGAGCGATCTCGGCGTGCTCAGCTACTATCTCGGCATCGAAGTGCAACAGAATTCTACCAGCATCTCCATCTGCCAAAGTGCATACGCAAAGAAGCTGCTGGACACAACTGAACTTGTGGACAGTAATCCTACAAGGACGCCAATGGAGGCTCGACTCCAACTAAGGAAGGCTGGCACTACGATGACAGTCGACTCCACCAATTACCGCAACATTGTCGGGAGTCTGCGCTATCTGGTAAACTCTCGTCCTGATCTTGCTTATTCTGTTGGATATGTGAGCCGGTTTATGGAAGCACCTAGGGAGGAGCATTTAGTGGCTGTCAAGCGCATCCTGCGCTATGTAGCCGGAACCAGAGGCTGGGGTGTAAGATACTGCGCAGGGAGCGGAAAGGAGAAACTCAAGCTAGTTGGCTACAGTGATAGTGACATGGCCGGTGGCGTTGATGATCGTAAGAGCACTAGCGGAATGATCTACTTTCTCTCAGGCGGCACAATCTGCTGGCAATCAACAAAACAGAAGGTAGTTGCTTTGTCTTCCTGTGAAGCAGAATACATCGCCGCTTCGATGGCAGCAACACAAGGGATCTGGCTTGCGCGACTAATGGAAGAACTCATCGGGAGAGAAAGTGATCCACCAATGCTATACGTAGACAACAAAGCTACGATCTCCCTGATCAAAAATCTAGTTTTGCATGAACGAAGCAAGCACATAGAAATCAGATTCCACTACATTCGAGAATGTGCAGATCGAGGGCTCATCAAAATTGATTACATCCGAACAGAGGAACAACTTGGAGACATCTTCACCAAGTCCCTGGCGCGGGTGAAATTTGAAGAACTACGCTCAAAGATCGGAGTTCAAATAGTAAGGTAGATATACTACAGGTTTTAGGAGGAGATTGTTAGATAAAACCTGAGTTTTACCGTTTTTTCTTATTCACACGATTTCAGAAAATCGCCAGTTTGACCATTTGACAAAACACGTCGAATGGATCACCAGAATTTTAGACCGAAATTTTGTAGGGAGTGGCACAGATTTAGTTGGCCACTCTCCAGCCATTTTTAGAATGATTTTTATTTTAAATAGGAGATTTGTTCAGAAAACAAAAACAATCTGAACGCAGTCAGAATTCAGTTAATTTTCTCTCTCCTTTATGTTACGCATTTTCTTCCAACAACCAATTTCCTCTCACCGAAATTCTGTGAAAAACAACAGTGAAGAAGAAAGTAAAAGGAAAGAAAAGGAAAGGGAGGAGAAATCACACACTTGAATCATCCGAAGTCATCATTCATCATGAAGTGAGGAAGGTTAAGAGAATAGTTTTGAGTTCTTAAGACTTAATTTTTCTTACATCCATAAGAATCATTTAGGTTCTTAAACTAGTTTATAATGATTTAGGAAGTAATTTCACATAAACTCCATGAAGAAAGTTTTAGGTGACTCGAAGCAAAAGGTGATGTTCCGCATGTTAAACACTGTCATAAGCCCTATTCTCTAGGACCAAGACCTATTCTCAAGGAATTGCTAATATTTTTAGGCTTGTTAGTTTATCTTTAGGTTTAGCAGAAGGCTATATAATGCCATTCTTTCTGCTGTTGAAAAATCAAGTTTTTGAGTGCAATATTGTATGTCTTGAGTGATTTTGGTGTTGTGAGTACATTTGTTCCGCTTTCGGCGCACAACAAGTGGTATCAGAGCCTTATTGTGGTATTTTGGGGTATTGTGAAAGCTTGGGTCTCATCGACCATTCGACGTGCTCACAATCGTGTCTATTCTCTTGAAATTCAATTTTCAAGAATTGTGGTTTTTGAGTTTCATCCAGATTAATTATTGCAAATGGCAGAACCATCACGACGTGGATCGAGAGTGTGGAGTTCCAATCTCGAAGTAGA
This sequence comes from Cucurbita maxima, assembly GCF_002738345.1. Taxonomy (NCBI): domain Eukaryota; kingdom Viridiplantae; phylum Streptophyta; class Magnoliopsida; order Cucurbitales; family Cucurbitaceae; genus Cucurbita; species Cucurbita maxima. The sequence continues at coordinate 273,190 of NW_019272060.1, forward strand.
GAAATTTGATGGAAATGCCTGAAGACATGACAGAAGCAGAATGGACGAAATTAAATCGACAATCCTGTGGAATTATTCGATCCTGTCTTGGCAAGGATCAGAAATATCCATTTATGAAGGTTACCATGGCGAAAGAATTATGGGACAAGCTTGAAGCGAAATATATGAAGAAGAGTGTGGAAAATAAACTCTATTTGAAGAAGAAACTCTTCCGTTTTGACTACAAGGAAGGCATCTCAATGGCTGAGCATTTGGATGATTTTAACAAAATCATCACTGATTTGCTCAATCTTGATGTTAAGATTGATGACGAGGACAAGGCGTTGTTGTTATTAAACTCTTTGTCGGAAACCTACGAGTTTTTAGTAACGACCCTACTACATGGAATCACTAATATTGATTTTGAAGATGTTTCAAATGCCTTAATAAACAATGAGATGCGAAAAAAGGAAAAGGAGACGTATCAAAGCTCTAGCTCAAATGTTCTCACTGCTCATGGAAGGACTTCTAATTGGAAAAAGAACGAATGTGGAGAGTCTCGATTAAAGTCGAGAGGTAGATCTGAAAATTGGAGAAAACTTGATAAAAATGAGTGTGCATATTGTCGACAGAAAGGCCATTGGAAAAAAGATTGTTCGATCTTAAAAGAGAAGGGGTCGAAGTCCAATGTGGTTAGAGATGACGACACTGATACAGATGATGCCTTGACAATCTCCCTATCAGTCAGCCAAACTAGTGAATGGATTCTTGATTCTGGGTGCTCCTATCAGATGTGTCCCAACAAAGAGATGTTTTTGGACTTCAAAAAGTTCAATGGTGGAGTTGTCTATATGGGCAATGATAGTACTTGCAAGATAATGGGAATCGGCTCAGTACAAATCAAGATGTTTGATGGGGTTATACGAAAACTCAAAGAGGTGAGGTATGTCCCTGACTTGAAGAAAAATTTGATTTCACTTGGCGTTTTGGATGCGAGTGATTATCGCATCATTTTGGAAGGAGGGAATTTGAAAGTAGCTCGTGGAGCTTTGGTGGCAATTACAGGAACTAAAAGAGGTAGCATATACTACCTCAACGGAACCACAATAATTGGGCATGCTGCTGTGGCAAGTTCGAAAGAACAAGACTTATCGAAATTATGGCACATGCGACTCGGGCATGCTGGTGAGAAGGCGCTTCAGACACTGGTGAACCAAGGAGTCCTTAAGGGTGCCACAACTGGAAGAATTGATTTCTGTGAATATTTGTATATTTGGTAAACAAAAAAATGTGAAGTTTGGTACAGCTATACACCCAACAAAGGGCATTTTGGATTATGTTCACACTGATGTATGGGGTCCCACAAAGAATGTCTCATTGGGAGGAAAGAGGTGGTTCGTCACCTTTATTGATGACTACTCGAAGAGAGTTTGGATGTATCCCATGAGGCACAAAAACGAGGTTCTCCAAATCTTCCTAGAGTGGAAGAAAATGGTAGAGAATCAGACGGACAGGAAAATCAAAAGGCTGAGATCAGACAACGGGGGAGAATATACTTATGATCCATTCCTGAAAGTATGCCGAGATGAAGGGATCGTTCGACACTTCACTGTTCCTGGTAAGCCACAACAAAATGGAGTTGCTGAGAGAATGAACCAGACATTAACAGAGAAGGTTCGATGCATATTGTCTCAAGCAGGATTGAGTAAAGCATTTTAGGCTGAGGCTCTCAGTTATGCAGTTCACTTGGTGAATCGTTTACCTGTTTCTGGAAACGGTGGGAGAAATCCGCTCGAGGTATGGTCAGGTAGTCCTGTTAGTGATTATGATAAATTGCATGTGTTTGGGTGTCCTGCTTATTATCATGTGACAGACTCAAAGCTGGATCCTAGAGCAAAAAAAGCCAAGTTTATGGGCTTTAGCAAAGGTGTGAAGGGCTATAGGTTATGGTGTCCAGAAACAAGTAAGATTGTTAATAGTCGAGATGTGACATTCGATGAGTCTGGAATGTTTTTGCAGAAAATTGAAAATAATGACGAGGCATTGAAGCAGGTGGAGAAGGTGGTGTTCTCTCCTGATGTGGTTGCTCCTACTGAAGAACCTATTGATCAGGTAAATAATAACTTTGATGTCTTAGAACAGAAAGAGCAAAGTCTTGAGGAGCAAAGCCTTGTAAATGAAAGAGTGGAGGAACCTGAGTCAATCGTCAAGAATAGACCACGAAGGGTAATTCGAAAACCTGCAAGGTTTGATGATACGATAGCATATGTTTTCTCTTTGATTGATGGAGTTCCTAACAGTTACAAAGATGCTATTCAGAGCCCGGATAGCTTACACTGGCAAGAGGCTGTGAATCAGGAGATAGCATCATTGGAGATAAATCAAACTTGGGATTTGGTACAACTTCCAAAAGGTAAGAAGGAAATTGGTTGTAAATGGGTTTTTGCAAAAAAGGAAGACCCTTTTGGTATACGTTATAAAGCTCGACTTGTGGCTAAAGGCTACGCACAAAAAGAAGGTATTGATTACAATGAAATTTTCTCACCTGTGGTAAAACATTCTTCGATTCGAATATTGTTAGCTTTGGTTGCTCAATTTAATCTTGAGCTTGCACAACTCGATGTAAAAACTGCCTTTTTGCATGGAGATTTGGAAGAAGAAATATATATGGCGCAACCAGTTGGTTTCCGAGTAGTTGGACAACAACATTTAGTATGCAGATTGAAGAAATCTTTGTATGGGCTGAAGCAATCCCCTCGCCAATGGTATAAAAGGTTTGATCATTTCATGGTAGAACATATGTATACTCATAGTCAATTTGACCATTGTGTGTATTATCGATGTCTCGATGATGGATCGTTTATTTACTTGCTCTTATATGTTGATGATATGTTAATTGCTTCAAAGAGACAGGTGGAGATTGATAAACTCAAAGATGAGCTTTCTAAAACATTTGAAATGAAAGACTTAGGCAATGCAAAGAAAATACTTGGAATGGAGATAGAGCGAGATCGAAAAAAAGGTACAGTCTGGTTGACTCAGTCTCAATATCTACACAAGGTATTGTCAAGATTTAGTTTGAATGATTCAACCAAACCCGTTAGTACTCCACATGCTCCTCATTTCAAGCTTAGTGCTTCCATGTGTCCAAGTTCTGACGATGACAAAAGGTATATGGAGAACATTCCTTATACAAATGCTGTTGGTGCGTTGATGTATGCTATGGTGTGTACTCGACCTGATCTTTCACACGCAGTAAGCATGGTGAGTCGTTATATGCATAATCCTGGTAAAGAGCATTGACAGGCTGTAAAATGGATTCTTAGGTACATTCTTGGCACTATTGATGTTGGTATTAAGTTTCAAAAACAAGAAATGTTTAATCTTGACAATCGTGTAGCTGGTTTTATGGATTCTGATTATGCTGGTGATTTGAATAAGCGACGATCTACTACGGGATATTTATTTACTATGGCTGGTGGACCTGTTTGTTGGCGTTCAACATTGCAGTCTACTGTTGCATTGTCTACCATTGAAGCAGAGTATATGGCAGTAACGGAAGCTTTTAAAGAAGCTATTTGGATGCATGGTTTGATCAATGACTTGGGTATTTTGCAGGGACATATAGATGTATTTTGTGATAGCCAGAGCGCTATTTGCTTGTCAAAAAATCAAGTCCATCATGCTCGTACAAAACACATTGATGTCCGTTTTCACTTTATTCGAGAAATTATTAGCAAAGGGGATATTCGTTTACTAAAAATTGGAACTGCTGATAACCCTGCTGATATGTTGACAAAGGTGATCGCTCGTGAAAAGTTCTGCCATTGTTTGGATCTCATCAACGTCGGAAGGAAGGAGTAGTGTGTTGACGTGGTAGCAACCAAATTCGCTATCAACTTGGAGATCTTATGACAAGGTGGAGATTGTTAAACACTGTCATAAGCCTATTCTCTAGAACTAAGACCTATTTTCAAGGTCTTGCTAATATTTTTAGGTTTGTTAGTTTATCTTTAGGTTTACAAGAAGGCTATATAATGCCATTCTTTCTGCTGTTGAAAAATCAAGTTTTTGAGTGCAATATTGTATGTCTTGAGTGATTTTGGTGTTGTGAGTACATTTGTTCCGCTTTCGGCGCACAACACCGTAAACCTAAAAAATGGTTAGTTTTCTAATTTTTTTTTTACCAACTTTGATATCATTTATTTCTCCGGATAGACAATAAAAAGCTTCAATTTTGGTGAAAAAAACTAAGTTCAATTGGGCTATATAGAAAAGATATGAACATTGATAGAAATTAAAAAAATTGTTGCAAAAACATAGAGTTTAGAAAACAATCCATGACAAAACGCAGGTGAACATGCATTTGGAATGAGAAAGGGAAAATCCCAGTGACGGTAGAGGACACATGTTAGGTGAAGGCAATGGAAACACAACTAACCGAGAAAAAGAGAAGGAATTTGCAAAAGAAATGCAACACGCAACATGAATCATAGATCAAGAGGTCGAAGAGGCTAGTCCAAGTGCGTCATGTTTAAAGCCAAGAGCGCACCCAGCCTCCCAGACGCAGTACTCGTGCGTGGGTTGCTGCCTTCCAACTGCGCTTGAGGGTCCATGAGGTGAGATTTTTGCCAATTTCAACTCTCGTTGGTGTTTTCACACCAATTTTGATACTAACTTCATCCTAAATTGAATTAGGACCAACCAGAGAAATTTCAGAAAATTTGGAGCTCTTAGAAGCAGAAAGAAGAGCTCGAGAAGGCACGCATCACCTAAGTACGTAGTTGTTCGAACATTTTTCAAGAAATACTTGTAGGGATCGCTAAGACATGCTAGCATGTGAACATATCTTGACTTAGGTTGTTAAAATATGCAGGATTAGAATCTTAAAAGGGAAATTTTGGATGAGAATGCAATGTATGTAATAAAAAATTATGAAAATGTCCTTAGGATGGTATTTTGGGATGCACATTATTTAAAGTACTTTTCGCAGTTCTAGAATGGAGGACGAGATGATGTGATTTGTGTTGTGGGTGATTGATGGATATTATCTTCCAGATGAGTTTGCATGATTTTTTTCATGCTTTAGGTGAATGATAAGATTATTTCCTTTAAAAGCATGCATGAATGTACTATGTTTAGAATAGGGCACTAGAGCTAGGCTGGTTCCACTTGACCTAGGTTACTATATTTTTAGTAGACCTAGAATCCAAGGATCTTGAGCAAAAATTAGTTGTGTAGACCTTTGTGCTCCCAAAAATTAGATTAGCCTTAAAAATCTAGTCCTGAGCAACGTAGAAATATGAGATGTGATTTAAAACCACCACCTAGATACCCTATGAACCGTGTACATCTCCACTACATCTAAGAAAATTTAAGATGGCTTACAAGGCCATTAGCAAGGTGAAACAATATCACTAAAGCCCGACGTCCTCCTATTTCCCTCTAGACCTTAGTAGCACTATTCGAACACTTGGATTGAACCTAGTAGTGCCCCTGCCAAGTGGAAGGCATCTAGAAACCCTACAGTTTAGCTTGACTAAGTTAAATAGGCTTAGATAGAACCTAGTTGTTCCCTGCCAAGTGGAAGGCATATAGGAACCCGTACTATTGTGTGTAGAAATAGGTTGAGAGCGATTTCGTAAACCCGTCTTAAGAGAACAAGGTATTACATAAATTGTTTTGCTCATGATGAGTGACACTATTGTATTTGGAAATGGTTAAAGGCTCCCTAAACAATCTCACTACATTGTAAAACTGTCCCAATGGATAACAGACCTCATGGGAAAACTGAGTAACTAACAAGCATGAAGGTCACTTCTCCTAATTTTGATTGTATGGCAATTATTTTGAAAGGGTCATGAATTAACCTTACATAGATGTGTTTAGATAAAGACACTATAATGTGTATGAAATATGATGTGATTGCACCTTAACCTACATATCAACATTAGCTATTGTGACAATGCAAGAGGACTAATTCAAAAGAATGAAAAACTTAGTTCACTCAAGACATGAGATACACAGTCTTAGTAGATCTGCATTGATAAAACCCAATAAACAACTTCTAGTTTGTGACGGTGTAAGAGAACTACATGAAACTTTGAGATATTCTAAAAAATTGAAGTTTCAAAAATCACGTCGTGACAATGTTAAATTTCTAATGAGTTCAATTGATATCCACACAAAAATATAAGTTGTAAGAAGTGAGATTTGAGAACCCACACACCCCTTCACAAGGACCAAAAACCAAAATTTAAGTCTAGGGTCTATGGCCATATGTAACAGACTAAAACTGACAATATTGGCTAGTAGTTGGAGAGAGGAACAAAACATAAGGGTCCAGGAAACTCTCTCTTATAGTCGAGTTTTAAAACTGTGAGGTTGATGGCCATACGTTATGGGCCAAAACGAACAACGTATGCTAGCAGTGGGCTTGGACTGTTACAAATATATTAGAACTAGTAATTAGGCGGTGTGCCAGCGATGATATTTGGCCCCTAAAAGGGGTGGATTGTGAGACCCCACACCCATTGGAGATGGGATGAAACATTTCTTACAAGGGTCTGGAAACCTCTCTCTAGTAGACACGGTTTAAGGTTTAAGAGCGTGAAGCTGACGGTGATATGTAACGTACGAAAGCAGACAATAAATACTAGTGGTGGGCTTGGACTATAATAAATGATTGGTTGGAATAGCTTAGTTGGTTAGAGCATATGGTGGCTTATCGACTCAAAAATTTGTTAGAGCTCAGGTTGCACAATTCACACTATTCCTTCCATTTTTTACCCGGACGTTCTAATAGGAAACAACTCTTGACGATACTTGGAGCAACTTCGAGGGACAAAATTCAAACGTACTCGATTTTAGGGAGAACTCTGGCGAAGACTTGTCTTATGTATAATGACACATGCCTAGTGGCCATTGCATATGTCATTTATGAACATTATATCTTGGTGTGATGATTTTATATGATGATGCGATGATGTAAATGATATGATGACATGATGATTATGCATGATAACACAACGTATGAAAATCAGTACATGCATGTTACCAAGGGTAATGTGTGAATGATGTATAGAGTTGTGTCTTAAGAATGATTTAAAGATGAAAATTATAGGAAAACTATCGGGACCTCATGCATATTGAGTTCATATGCATGAGGTTACTTTCCCATTTATGATGATGAGTACGAACGCGTACACTATGATAATGATCATCATCATGTCTCGCATGATACTCGAGGGTTTGTTGATCATCGGACGTCCAGCTACGGACAACTAGCCGAACTATGATGGGTCCAGGGGGTGCAAACCGCCTGGGGACTCACGCTCGTACGTGTGTGTCGTGTGTAGGGAAGTACTACACATCCAATTTTGTCTAAACAATTTGATCCTGAGCAATTTCGGTTTAGGGCGTTCACTCACTGTTCTTTATGTTTTTCTTTCAAATATTCTCCACTCATACTATCGAGACCTCATGCATATTGTGTTCATATGCATGAGGTTACTTTCCCATTTATGATGATGAGTACGAACACGTGCACTATGATGATGATCATCATCATGTCTCACATGATACTCGGGAGTTTGTTGACCACCGGACGTCCAGCTACGGACAACTAGCTGAACTATGATGGGCCCAGGGGGTGCAAACCGCCTGGGGACTCACACTCGCACGTGTGTGTCGTGTGTAGGGAAGTATTACACATCCAATTTAGTCTAAACAATTTGATCCGGAGCAATTTCGGTTTAGGGCGTTCACTCACTGTTCTTTATGTTTTTCTTTCAAATATTCTCCACTCATACTTGGTACATATAGAAATCCAAGCGATTCTTTCACGTATTTCTTAAGAAAAGTTCAAGGTGTTTACTAATCTCGTCTTCGACATTTGGGATCTCCGTTCTCAAGCTTTTGGTATCCGAATTATTCCAAATTTTCTTTATTAGATTCATCTTTGAGTCTAGTTTAAGAACCATAAAAAATTTCATGAAAAAAGGTCTAGAAGATATCCAAATTGATCAAAAATTGTAGAAAGATCAACATATTGCTACCTTTAACTATTATTGGTCAAAGTTTGACCTTTTGCCCTTGTACAGCTCTATATAAACCTCAAATGGACTCGATTCCTCACAAACATTTAATTGAAGTTTCAAAGGAGAGATAGAGACCAATTTTATACTCTTTTGTGGTTTGTAACTAGAGTTATAACTTTCCAAAATTCGTCAAAAAAACATGTTCCTCAACGAAATAACTCAGAAAAATTTTTGTTCGTCAGCCGATTCTAAAGCTTTTCAGAACCCGATTTCTTCACGAAACTTGATGGAAATCCCATATAAAACGTGTAGGAGTTGATAGGAAGGAAAATGACTAACCGTAGACCTCGAATTTAGAAGAAAACCGAGGAAGAAAAAGCCATAATCTAAAATCTTCAAACTCGAGTTTTAGGAATTTTCATCACTCGATTATTGTCTTAAACCATTGTTCTAAAATTGTCGTGAATTTTCTCAATTTTTATTTTACACTCTCTCGACTTCAGGTAAAAAATATCTACTCCGATGAGGGTGCTACCAACATCAGTTTGAAATTCCAACCGTTGGATCTAAAGAACATCACGTCTTCTTAACGGCTCTAGAATCCAAATTTGCTTGCAGATTTTCTTCGAATAACAGTTTCATACTTAAAAGTGAATTACAAAAGGGCATTTTGGTAATTTTTTAATATTTTATTATTATTTTTCTCATAACTCTAAATATTTTCTAAAATTCTTCATTCTTTTTCTGGTTATTTTTCTCCTCTTCGTAATCTTGAATTCCTTCTGGATAAGGAATTATAAATCCATTCGCTTACTTTTTCTTTTTCAATTCTTTTCCAAAGGCCTTTTAACTCCTTTAATTATTTGTTGGGGCTGTAAAATAACTTGCTGAAGACACTTTTACTTGTTTAAACCCCTTAATACTTTTTCTGGGATCTTTTGAGTCTTACAATTGAAGCCCAAAAGAAAAACACTTGTTGAAGGAGTAGGAAAGGAAATAGAGAAGTTGGGGCGAGGAAGGAGGGGAGAAAGAGATAAGAAGAAGAAGAAAATAGTGCGAGTAAACGTTGGCATAGTTTCTATTAGGTCGCTCTTCTTTTACTCATTGATACGATAGACCATGGAACGTAAAAATATCTCTAAACGTACAAACGTTTTGACGCTTGTCAATTTCCTAAGCAAAAATTGGTAAATCAAGGTTGAAACTAAAAACGAAACTAGATTTGAGAACCAAAAAAAAAAAAAAC
>NW_019272060.1:283024-322264 GCF_002738345.1 Cucurbita maxima
GTTTCATGATGACGAAGCCCATGACCGTTCTAGTAGACCAAACACCTAAAAATTGTGAGAAGCGATCAGAGAACAGAGCCATAACCATAATGCTTCTAGAATCAGATTAGCCTCAAGAGCTAGTCTTGAAAATCTTGGAATTGAGAGTTAAGGTTAAATCATTTAGATGTGTTAAGAAACTAGCTAACCTCCACGGCACTAAGAAAGGACTAAGAAAGCTTATCATGCCTATATAGTTGTTGACAGTATCACTAGAGCCTGTTTCCTATTTCCTTTGATACATCATTGGTGGTGTATAGTAACCTAGATTGAACCTAATAGTACTCTTACTGAGCTGTAGGTATTTAGGAACTTGTACCTCTGCTCTCTTCCAATGACCTGTCTTCCTCTTTTTCACACCGTGATCCTTGGCTTTTGAAATAAGAGGTCGGATCGATCGGGGTCATGCGTTTTGGATACAGAAATTGGGCTTTTCTCTTATTAGTCAAGTTGCTCGAGGCCAGAAAATTGGAATACATTGGTTAGATAGGATAATGCATCGAGCTTACCAATTAGGTATCCCTATCGTGTGTTGAAATAGGTCAAGGGCCTCCTAAACATGGTTGCAACTCTATAGATTCATCCTCAATGGAGATAAGGGACTACATAGGTAGACTCAATACTTAGCCGACACACGAATCCTTTACGTATATTCTTGAGAAAGGGTCATCAGTTAACTTGACACAGATGATATTTAGAGTCATGATGGCGTAATTCCCTCTTTATGAGATGATTATGATAACGTCACACCTCAAAAATCCAAGATACCAATGAAGGAACAGAAAAGGTGAATAAGTACCAAATTTTTAATGGGTTTGTGATGAGCATGAGAACCACTCAAAACTTCGAAAACTCTGATAGTTGTAAAATCTAAGTTCGAACTTCCTATAACCAAGAGAAAAGTTTGGGATAACTTACTAGGTTAGATGAGTCAAAAACCTTAAAGCATTTTAAATTCACCAAATACAACTTTTCTTTTTTATATGGAGTTAAAAGAGGAGGAGCGTCATCCTCCAGTATCAATCCTATGTGTTAGAGGTTGTAGTTTTTTTTATTTTTTCAACAATTTTATTTTATATGGTAAACTTAGTATTATTTGTTTTTCAATTGCTTGTAAAGTGATTTCAAATTAGGGTTTTTATCTTCATTTGATCAACAAAGTAATCCGAACCTTATTTTCTTTCACGGTGATTTCTTATCATCTTGACATTCTTGAGTATATTTAGATTTAAAAAATAAAGTTGATTTTAGAGTTAAACATTTAACTAGGATTTTGTATATTACGAAGGTTCTAAGGTTCAACATACTAGGATTACCATGAGATCTCAAATGAAATCAAACACTTAAGTTACCTTCCAAGGCTGATACTCTCGCCAAGAAGAACGGCAGAAGAAATAGTTGTAATGACCAGAATAATTGGCGTTGACATGGCTAAAAAAACTGGTCCTTTCTTCTTAATGACCCATGTTTGAAGAGAATATGTAACCCCAGTTGCCACTATTCCCTGCATATTATTGATTTGGTAAGTATGTATATAAAAATGGTGAAAAAAATGGAAAAAGTTGTCAAAATCAATCCCAGAGGGGTATTTTAGTCATTTATGTTCTCCATTAGAGGTATCAAGTGCCAAATTCAAATTTCAAATCATTATCAGAATCCTATGCATGCATGATACATTACAAATGGTATTAAAGCAGTATCTCTCCTAGTAAGATGTAAATAAAGGACGAATCAAGGGAGAAGCTAGTGGCCATTTGACGCCCTAATAAAGGATGGACGTGAACAAATTGATACCACATCCAAATGAAAGTAATTTTAAGGATAGGATCCTTGAGAAAGACTAAAAAGAATTGAAGTTACTATCTATACCAAAAAGGTGCATTTTCTTTTTGAGTGATTCGATGATAAGAACTCCAAAATTAAGCATGTTTAGCTTTGAGCAATTTTAGGTTGGGCAACTTCTCGAAAATTTTCCTAGGAAGCATGTAAGTGAAGATAAACAAATGTGAAACCACCCGTTTTGGTATGTGGAGATAAACTTCCCTCTTGAAAGTGATAATTAGGTAATGTTGTGTATGTGAGGATAGACTTTACTCTAAAAAGTGACCATCAAATGACACAATCATGTTGCATGAGATATAGGAGAATGTCAGAGTCAACCAACAAAATGACTTACACAATATGCGACCGAAAGAAGTCTAAGATTCCAAGACAATTTCCATTCGTCAAGGTTTCTCTCCAAAGCAATGGCAATAACGAACGATTGAAACGAGCTAACAAGGCATTGAAGACTAGTGAATAGAAGTGTCGAAGGATAACATTTCAGTACAAATGCCTGCGTTAAATCAAAGAACTCGTTATAAATTTTTACGATCCTTCATAAAAAGACATTAAAAATAATTATGAAGTAAGTACCTGAAGAACAAGTGATAAAGCCCACAAGGTATTTGAAGCCATCATTAGGAAGCAACCCTTAATCCAAGTTTGGGTTGAAGCAACATGAAGTGGATTTTGATGATGTTTTTGTATAGAAAAAAGGTGGTGATTGTTAAAGAATGTGAGTTGAGGGCCTTTGTAGAACACCAAAACCAACAAACCGCCCATACAAAACACTATTCCTCCCACCTTTGCTAATCCTACTATTGACTTTAGCTTCAACATCTCCACCCTACCAAACATTTTCTTTCCCTTAGAGATTAACAATGAGGAAAATATGGTAATGGAAATGCTTGAATGTAACGCTTTTAAATATCCGATAATATTTTTGGGTTGGGTTTACTGTAATAAGGTCAATTCTAAAAAGAATAATCATGTAGCAGTTGGAAAAGTGAAAAAAAAAAACAGACATAAGAATGTAGAGTGCTATTAGTACAATCAGAAAGGTCAATGTAGGGACCAAACATAGAAAGATGAGCGAGGATCTAAAAAGAGTAGCGAAACAAAAGGCTAATAATGTCCATGACTCCTTCGTTTGCATTAAATTGATATAGAGTATAGTAACTACACATATGAACTGTGTAACCCGATAAGAAATTTAAAATCTAATTTTTTTCTTTTATTGAGAGTCTTAAAGATCTAATTTAATAAAATTTAATTTCAAAATTATAAAGAGGAAAAAGTACTGGGAGAACTCTCCTAATTCAAGAAAATATAAAATAAAAAGGGTGGAAAAGAACAGTAAAAGACAATCTAGAAGGGTAGTTTGGTCATTCTTCCCTCCTCATAATCAAGCACCTAAGGAGGTTAGTAAAAGATAAGCAAAAGAAAAGAAAAAAAAGGAAAAGAGGACACGAGAAGAAAAGAAAAGAAGTAGAGAGAGAAAGAAAGTTATAAAGAGAGGGAAGTAACCGCCATATCAGTCGTGAGGAGTTTGATTCTAGTCGAGTTTCTTCATGAACCCTTCATAAAGTCTAGAGGAGAAGCATTCTGGACCTTTGAATCATCCAAAACCGTCAAGAAACGAGGAAAATCAAAAGATAAGTTCTTGAATCCTTGTTCTCGAATTTCTCTTAGATCCTTGAAGAATATTAGAAATTAGGTTCTGAAATTTGAGTATGTTAATCTAGGGAGTACTATGCCCAAAATCTATGAAGTAAGTTATAGACGATTCGACCAGAGATAGGAGTTCTAGCATTCGTCAAGATCTATGAGTGTTAAACTTTTGCCATGGGTCAGCATAAGAAAATTTAGATTCTCGACGCATGCCGCAAGACTTGGACCCATGCACTTGTTCTCAACGAACCAACTCGTTCATACCACGTGGCAACATGAGAGCGCACATCCTCCCCACTCTAGCGCGTCAGTACACATGTGTGGCTATGCACGTGGAAGACTCCTCTGGGACGTGGTGACATGTGACCCGCGCTTGAGACACATTTTGAAACTTGTTTGACTCTCGTTCGACTGCTTTTGGTCCCAATTTTGAAACTGGCCTAAATTTGACTTGATTCAGGATCTACCAACAAGTTTTCAAGAAATTTGGGGTTCTCAATTATCGGGAAAGTAAGCTTCGAAAGGCACGCTTCATCCTATAAGTAACTACCTAAATTTTAGAAAAGTGATACTTGTAAGGATCGCTAGTACAAACTAGCATGCGAGCATAATGTACCTAGGTGGTTAAAATATGTGTGATTAGAAAAACATAGAATAAACAATTTGGATAACTATGACACGTACTTGATAAAATTATGAAATTTCCCTTAGAACAAAATAATTGACAAGAATGCCTTATTTAATGTCTTCTATTGTGGTATGACGAAGGAAGTGATATTTTGATCTGTGTTTCGAGCTATTGATGGATGTTATCTCCCCATTGAGCTTGTTTGATTGTGTCTCATTTATGTTATCATTTCATGCACTAAGGGTTGGTAGGAATACCTTCTTAATAGATATCTCTGAATAGGTAGACACATTTGACGTGTTAAAGACAATTAATAAATATTTTTCCTCCTAAAGCATGCATCAAGAACTCAATTAAGATTACGACTCTATAACTAGTGCGGTTTACATGTAGAACTAGAGGTTAGACCTATGTGAACCTAGGGATTGGTTAAGCCGTAACCTAGAACTTCTTGGAATTGAGAAAATGGAATTTAAACTGCATGAATGCCCCTAAGAACCTAGTAGACCTCCACGGTGTCTTATCATGATTTAAGTAGCTTACAGAATTACGAAACTAGTTGAGTTACTATTGAGTGTACTGTCGGGTCAGGGCTGACGCTTTAATCCTCTTAAACTAGTTTTTGAGAAGAACTAGGGACTACATGGATAGTTAGCTCAAGAAATGGACCCCTATCGAGTGAAGAAATAGGCGAACTTGTAAACAAGTCTTGGTTGGACAAGAGACTACGCGAATAGGTGTTAGGATGAGTGTAGAAATGATTCAAGGCTGACGCTGTGACTTCGTAATCCGATCTTGGAAGAGATTAGAGACTACGCGGGTTGGTGGTTTAGTATGAACACTTCTATTGAGTGTAGGAATAGGTCAAGGCTGACGTCATGATGCCGTAAACTAGTCTCGATGAGGGACAGGGGATTACACAGGTAGATGATCAATGAAGAATCAATTGGAACTTCGTATAGACTAAAGGAAAACTGTAGGAACCTATTAGGAGAAAGAAGCGATAAGAGCCTACAAGTAGATTGTTTACTTAGTATATTTTTATACTTATCTCTTTTTTAAGTACTAGTCAAAGTAGAGAGGTGCTCTAGAGTTACACGGTTACTAGTCAAGGTGGAGAGGTGCTCTAGAGTTGCACTTTTAGAGGGGTGTCAGTCATTTCAAAGTGTCAAGCTTCGTTTTAAATTTTTGAGGCTTTTGTAATTTGTTTATAATTTCCCCGTTTGTAAAATTTTTGTGTGTCATCTTATGTACTCTAGTTGGTTCTTGTCTTTTTTCATTCGGAGAAACTTCAATTGTAATCTCTTGATTCTTCTATTCTTTATTCTAATCCCAACTCACATTTTAATCCACTATTATATCCCTTTTTAAGTGAAATCTTTTCATTAGGAGGGTTATATCGTTTATTTGTTTTTGATTGAGTACAATAACCAATAAAAATGTATTTTTAAGATATTTCATTAAGCTTGGAATGAAATTGAGGATTTATGAAAGCATAAGCAACACAATCAAATACTCCTATGGTTTTTCTTCCACGTCATGCTTAATAATAAGGAGTTCGATTCACGAAAGTCTTTGTTGGCGAAAGATTTAATAGATAGACAGATACTAGCTATAACTTCGACCTAAAATTAATCTGAAAGTCTCCTTACTTGTAAAATACTTCTTGTCATCTCTACAATAGTTTGATTTTTTCGTCAATGATTCTATTTTGTTCTAGAGTTTAAGGAGTTGTTAAATCCCTTTGGATGCCCTTTTCTTCATAAAATAGATTGAATTCTTTATATATGAACTCGTCACCTCTATCTACGTGAAGAACTTTAATGTTGCAACCACTTTAGTTCTACACGTAACTTTAAAATTCTGAAACTTCTCAAACGTTCCTATAGAAAGTAAACTCAACTCATGCAACTATAATCATCAACTAATAGTAAAAATAAATACTACCACCAAAGGATTTAGTTTGTATTTGTCCACATAAATCAACATGAATTAGTTCTAGACAATCTGAAGCTCTTTTAGCTTTTCGAATAGAATAGGACTTCCTAGTTTGCTTATCATAAATACATCATTCACATAAACTAATTGAATCAGTTTTTGGTAATCCGAAAACCATACATTTATCTCTGGGTGGCTTCAAGCCCCTTCATATGAAGATGCCCATATCCCAGATACCAAAAAGTCGAGTTATCTTTTGTGCTAGCAGCAAAAGCAAAATTTCTCAGGTTAGAAACAACCAATGGAAACACCTTATTTGAAATCATGACAATTTGAACTTTGTGATCTAATTTCTTATTTTAATGACACTTATGTTGTCATCGAATTAAATGGAATATCTTCCAGTCATTAATTGTCCAATAATCAATAAATTGTAGACTAAATCAAGCACAAATTGAACTCTATCTAACAGTTTTATGTTTCCGTGAATGGTTGCAACTTTCACCGTGGTTTTTTCTTCAACTTGCATCTCTCTTGTATTGTTGAGTTGTACCTTAATTCTTTGCATCTCATCAAGCTCCTAGAGTAAATATTTGGTGTTTGTCATATGGTTCGAGTCTCTGATATCAACAAACCATATATTTTCTTTGGGTAAATATCAATACAAGTCATAAAAAGTCTTTTCTTCTTCTACATTTTGTGTTGTAAAATTCATATATTGATCTTTATATGAAGTGCCTTTGTCTATTATTTCTCTCTCTACCCCTGTTACCATGACTACCATGGTTGTTGCGAAATCCTCCTCTACCACAACCTCTACTTGCTAAACAAACATTTTCTCCATGGTTGTTGGTTGTCTCCTTCACTTGAAGTGTCTTTTTTTTTCATTCCTTTCTAATGGTCTCTGAATTCTTGACTCATGAATTTGAAGCGAGCCTAACAGTTCGATAAATGAGAATAATAGATCTTTAGTTTTAGCTTCTTCTATAGTAGCCATGCTCAGACTTTGAAGTTAAACTTCTCAACACCTCTACAACAATTGTTTCCCTTTAAATTTTCTTTCCACTGAAAACGAAAGTGTACTTTGTTGGTATAGGTAATAACTATTAATTCTTCTATTTTTTTTTTTTAATTATCATATTCTTAGAATCAATCTCATTTAGATATGGTCCTGGTTCATTCATATATCCCTCGTGACCACAATAAATCTTTAATTCATCACTTTCTTTATGAAGTTGTAGCCATCATATTCTCACAATAAAAGCTTTTGAACCCAAAGAGCACATATTTGAGTGTGTGCTTCCTTTTGATTAAACCATAGGAAGAAAGGTCCATTATGGATTCCTGAAGATCTGCTCCCAAGGTAGCAACTTTGGAATTTTGACTGGTGCTCTTTTACCATTTGATTCTATCAGTATCGTCAATCCTTATTATGAAAATGATATTCATCAAATGAACACGTTTTCTAATCTCAATCCTTTTTCAGCGAGATCTAGACATAGGTTTTTAGTACGTTAGAATATTAGAGAGAAACCAAGAAGTTTGGGTTAGTGTTAAAATAAACTGCCCCATTAGCAAGGTTTGAATGAATATTGAGAGGCAAGACTATTGTCTATAAGCCTAAATAACGGAACGAGACCTATATTGTAACAATCCATGTTCAGGATTCCACACTTGATTGTCCTAATATTCTCATGTATTCACTTTAACACAGCTACGTTACTTGTTTCTCGCTTCTAAAAGTGAAGACTATCCTCACAGATTAACACAGATCTTTTAGAAAAAAATTTAGGTCATCTAACATAAAATTGCTCCAAGCAAAGCAGAATTAACTCTGGAGTTCTTATGATTGAGTCACCGAAAGAAAAGTGTACCTTGTTGGTATAGGTAATAACTTTTTTCTTAGTTATTTTATCCTCAAGATCATTCTCAATTCAAATGTGGTTTTGGTTCATTCATGTATCTCTTTTACTCAAATATCACTATATGAACATAATTAAACTCTTCACGATATTTGATGGTTGTATCTCTTGAGAAGAGATGTATTGAATCCAAATATCTATTCACAAGGATATTTTGACACAAATGTTCAACAAAGTTGAAGGTTTTATGGTGGTTGATTGACTTTGAATCTATCTTTGGGGTGTTTTAGTCCTAAAGTTCCTTATAGATCTTGAATCTTGAGGGCTTCATTTGTAATGAACTGGTATGTGCAAATTGACGATGATCTATGTTGATTCTTTATTTCTTTATCGGATCGCTCCTTGAGGGGAGCTTTCTTTGAAATCATTGTTCTTAGAAGCTTGGTCATAATGATAAACTTAAAATATCATTGTTGAAATAATCTTAACTTAATCCTAAAATGCTATAAACTCTTAAACTACTTCCCAAGTACTTAACTATTCGATTCACTTTCACCAACGAAAACCAAAGCAAACGAATAAGTGAGACACGAATACTTTATTCTATAAGTTTTGAAGTAAAGGTCTAAAAAATAAATTTATTTTTGAGGTATAAAAAGTATGGATTTGATTGGCTCTATTGTCATGTGATTGACTAGCTATTGAGAATACAATGCTTTGATACTTTAACCGATGAGAATTAGAATTTGAAGGTTGAAAGAAGGTTTTGTTACAGAGGTAAGGTTAAAAAAATCAAAGCGTTTAACATTGTATTTTATAGGTCCATGAAAAAATTTAAAAGTGTCTAACCAGTCTATAAACTTTTAATTTTGTGTCTGATATATCCCAAAAATAAACTTTTAAGAGTTTACAAATTTTTAGATACGAAATTGAACCTCTAAGTCTCATTACATATAAATTTTAATTTTATATAGCTTTTAGATCAATGGATTTTTTTAAAATTTAAACAAGAACTTATTGAAAAGCTTATTAGACATTTTTAAGACACATAAATCTATTAGACATAAAATTTAAAGTTTTAAAAGCTATAACGTCCTTAATTTGACCTAAAATTTAAAACCTAATAACTTAATAGATACAAAATTATAAGTTCAGTGACCTATTAAATTATTATCAAAATATCACGAACATATTAGACATAATATTAATAAGTTAAGTATCTATTGACCTTTTTTTAAAATTGAAAAACGTATTAGACATAACTCTAAACATAAAAAGAAGCTCGTAGTTTAAAGATGTGTAGTTTACCTGAATAGAAGGGCGAAAAGAAACGTAATAACAGGAATAGCATTTATAGTTGCTGCAGCTAAACTGGCTGATGTATAAATAAGAGCAACTCCCTGGAGATCAAGACATACCGTTATCCTGCAAATAGTTCATTCAGGTTAAAAAATTATATTCACCAACTTTATGAAATTATGAGTTGATTATTTTAAGTGAAATTAAGGGTCTAAATGAGTTGAGAGATGTGACCAATCTTATTACTCAATCTAGGTTAGATTTTTTTCTTTTTGGATTGGGTGATTTTTTAAAAAATAGAAAACTTTAGTCATTTCTGGTTAGTGGTGAGCTGTGACGGATAAATGTTTGATATTTAACATGGTTCGAGAAGAAGGAAGATTTTTTTTTTTTTTTTTTTTCTAAAAGAAGAAAGAATAACCTGACAACCTAACCGGAAAACAAAAGGTTGGGTTAAGTTGCGTTTTGAACTCTATTCGAGCGGCTCGAGTCCCAATCCAATCAACCTTTTATTTTCAAGTTGGTCCAAAAAAAATTTTCAACTCAAAAGAAATGATCCAGCTCTAGACAAGATCGAGAGCTTAGAACGAACATAAATTTTATCTTACCCTAAACAAAGAAAGGATGGATGGAGAAATAAAAGCATACCCAAATAAAGAAAGCATAAAGATCTTGGCGAAGGTTACAAATGAGAGGGGAGGCGCAGTTTTCCTGAGAAACAAACAGAAAATTAAACAGAGAAGCTAAGAAAATGAAGAAAGAAAAGCAAAATTGTAGACTAAAAAAGAGTTACCATTCAAAATACAAAGCGATGGGTAGCAAGAACAGTGTGGCTATGGCTTGCCTATAGAAAACAAAGATAAAGTTGTTCATTCCGCCATCAAAGGCAGCTTTGGACAGCAGAAACATTCCTGCATATATGCTGTGTCTCAGTAACACTGCAAAATAAGGCTTCTTTTCCATCTCCCTCAAACTCTCTATGTTCATTGCCTCATAAACATATATCTTCCAAATTTATAGTGTTTTTCGTTCCTATGGGCCAAAAACAATGATTATTTTTGAAGCATATGGAATGGCTTTATCCATTAATTATTAAGTTATCATTTCCATTTCAAAAGGAATCAACCTTGATATGAACTGCATAGAAAAATACAGACGTTTTGTCGAAACGTGTATGACATCTTTAGTTTAAATGGCAACCACTAAAGTTTTGTTAAATATTGCATTTTTAAATTCATTCATAATATCTTTACAATTTATACATTCACGTTTTGTTCAATTATTTTGTTCATGGTAGACTTAACCTTTGAAAAATATAGATATTTTAATTTAAAATTTCAACAAAAATTATACCGATAACAAAAGCTCTTTAATGGAACAGTATGGGTGTGGGTATATACAAGTTGTGTTGAACAAAACTGGTATGCTTGGTCTAATTGGTGAACTAAACAACCCGAATAGAGTTTACAACTAAACCAAACCAAACCCAACCCTTTATTTTTGGATTGGGTTGTCGGGTTTCTTTTTCAAGACAGTTATTTTAAAAAATCTTATGTATTAATACATGTTACATTAATAACAAAAATTTGATAAGCTCAAAACCAGGGTAGCGTTGGATTTAGTAGTAACCCTGTTTTTGGGTTGGGTTGGCTGGATTGTTCGAACTAAAAAATGTCGACCAATTTTCAAAATAATCCATCCAATCTAAATAAAATAATGGAAATGAAAATGAAATTAAAACGTTGCTTCTTGAAAATACAAGTAAAAGAATAGTTTCTTAAAATTCAAGGATGAAGGACATGGATAAAATAGAATAGCTGTGATAGATATTAAGAACAATTCTCCATATCAAGTCAAAGATTAACAAATATATCTCAATATTGGTTGTGTTTGGGTGACCATCTGTATTCTAATCATTCTTCAATTTCATAATATTTAATTGCACTTGATTCATGTCACACCACCCTTTTTAATTTATAGACTGAATTTTAAGTTGAGGTCAAAAATGAAAAATGGTTACAAAATTTTCATAAACCTAAGAAAAATTTCGTCAAAAGCAACATAAGGGCAAAGTGGTCATTTTGACCCGTAGGGGTCTGAAAGACCCCTAATCAAATCGTATAGGCTAGGTTTGAAGGAGAGGAAGGATGTGAAAAATGAAAATCCTCTTCTAACGGCAACTTTGAGTCAGAATTTGACAAAAGTTTCCTTTTAAATTGTTGCTTAGCGGATATTAAGGGAATGAACACTTGGATCATTCTAATCCATCAAGTGAACCCGAGGTAAGCTTTTGAGTTTTGATCTTGAATTTTCCTCAAGTTAGGTTTTGAATTTTTAATAAGATCATCTTTACATGAAGTCAGAGTTTTAACGAGCTCCAAGAACAGTGAGTTTTCTAGCTTCGAGATTACTTTGGATGTGTTTATTTATCTTTAGAATTAATGAAATGGAATGAGAATAATTTTGATGGAAAGTTGGATTAAAACTCTACAACTTTGATGATTGAATCAAGTTGATTATATTTGGAAAAACTTTATGGATAGGCGACGGGGGGCGGAGACACTCATCATATGATGAGGCAACGAGTGCGTCAGGCCGTGTGGGTGACACGTGTCAAAAAATGAAATGAGCAACGTGTTCAACGCCTATCAAAGACATGCATCGTAGATCTTATTTGCTCCGCTCTACTCAAACTACTACACCAACCCAAATTGAATGCTTGTCCATAACCAACATAGACAACCAACATAAACACACCTATTTGTGGGCTCCACATGTCATGTGATGAGTACATATACTCAACTCAGGTCCATGTGGCTACTTGGGCGTGAAGGTACAAATATTTCCCTTGTAGCGCGTGAGTGAGGTACTGGTCTTTAGTCCATTCGACTCCTGTTCAACTATTTTTTGTTTCGATTTTGATACTAACACTATGACTTAAATTATGACTTACCAGTGAATTCTCTAAAATTTACCGCTCCTAACGTGCAAAATAAATTTAGCTTAGAAAGATACTCACCATGCATGTAAGTAGTTGTTCGAGCCTTTTTTTTTTTAGATAGTACTTGATCGTTAGAACGTACTAGCATGTGAGCCTATTTTTACTTCAGTGTTAGAATATGCATGTTTAAGATCTTATAATGAGATTTTTGAATGAAAAAGCAATGTATTTATAGAAAATTATTGAAATGCCTTTAGGACGATAATTTATGATGCATGCCAACTTTAATGCCCTCTACGGTATTAAAATGGAGGATGAAAAATTTTGGTCTATACTTCGAGTGATTGATGAATGTTATCTTCCATTAAACTTGTATGAATACATGAAAAAGTATGTTTTTCTCCAAGTGATTGATTACGTGTGCTTCCTGTAGATTGTGTTTATTTGCACCGAGCTAAGACTAGGGTGTTAGAGTTAGACCAGCTAGATAATGACGTAGGGCAAGACACCTCCAATAGACTAAAAACCTTCAAATCTGGAGCAACGAACAAAGACCCTAGTGCTCCGGAACTAAAAAGACTCCGGAGTCAAAACAGAGTAACTTGAAAGTCCACATCAAGCTACCTACGTGCCCTAAGATCTGGTTACAAAAATATATATATGAATTCAGCGAGGTCGCTTGTGACTCGCAAGAATTCCATCAAGCACCGAAATTCTCGCGCCTCACTTGAACCCACACCCTCGCGACCCCCACGAAACGCTAAGCACCCCCCACTACCCTCAGCCACGCTCCCAGAGTACCTGTAAGAGAAAAACACAGAGAGAAAACGAGAGAGAAGGAAGAGATTAAAACACACAAACCCAATGCTAGAACGAACGAACCGCGCCACGAAAGAGGTCTTCGGTGAATACACGCACAACTAAGGTATGTTTCACGCCTTAACAGTGTCTGCTGGATCAAATCGGGTGAGGAAGACGACTCCATCGGATCTGGATCCGGGTCGGATCACTTGCACTAAACCAACTTGCCTCGCCCCAACCCAGAGCCAATTCCATCTTCTTGGCCCGTTAAGCCGCCCAACCCAAACCTGTAGCAACCTAACGCCCGAGACCCAAACTACATGTTCGGCTCACCTGCAATAACCTAACGCCCGAGGCCCCAATACCCTTGTTAGGCCAGACTTGCAACAGCCACGACCCGCATGCGTCAGCGTCTCATTGCANCCACGTGTCACCCTGCGACAAAAAGAACCCCTCGACTCCAGCGGCTTAAACGGCTCAACTCGGCTTACATGGCTCCACAGCTTGGAAATCAGCTCCTCAGCTTGGTAAAGGACAATAATACCGTTTTCCCACCCTTTTGACCCTTTAGAAGCGGATTTTGATCCTAATTAAGGTGATTGAGGTTAGTACGATGCTATATTCCACAAACTCAAGTTGAATTTATATTAGATTTGGGAAATACTAATGAAAGACAACGAACCACCTAATAAGAAACAATCCTCGGCGACATTTGGAGCAGCTTCGTGGAACGGAAGCTTAGCAAACTCAAATTTAGGGAAGTGCCAGTTAAAGGCCAAACAAGTAAGTGGCCTTACTATAGGATAGTTTAAACCATTGCTTGATGTATGACAACACGTGTCTAATGGCTCTTGAACGTGTCTTTTATGCTTTATTTTTATGATGCCTTGATGATTATTTATAATGTATGATGTATGATAACGTGTATGAGTTATATGATAACGTCTTATGATATTTTACGATGATTATAATGTATTTATGATGATTATGATGTATTTATGATGAAGTTGAATGATGATGATGATGCATGCTAATATGACGACGTAAGATGATGTTATTTTCTTAATATGATGTTATTTTCCATATTAAGATAAGAAGCATGTTATGAATATCATATTGCATTACGAAGATAATTTTCATAGGCCACAACCCTAATTAATATTAATGATGATGAAAGAATGAAGACTAATGCTTATATAATACTTATAGTAATATAAGGATGAAATTAAGGTTGTCATAAAGATGCTTTTAAGAAGAGAAATCAGAAGGACCTCATGCACTTCTCTATGTACATAAATATCGGGATGCCTCTCCTTTTACGATGATGAGTACGGATACTTACATTGCAATGATAATGGTGATCATGACGCGCATGATACATAGGGGTCTGTGGAGAATTGATTAGGGTTTAGTGAGGAAGAAAGTAAAAGGAAATAAAGAAAAGGGTTTTAGAAAAAATAATTTTCGGACCTACTTCCATCTGACCACTTGGAGTCATTTTCTGATCGTGGTTCCTTCATGAAAATTACTCAACTCTCATTCGTCTGTCTTTCGCAACGATTTTGATATTCATTTTATCCTAGGTTGAATTAGGACGTATCAATTTTTTTTTAAAAATTCGAAGCTTATAGAAGTGGAAAGACGTGCTTGAAAAGGCACACATCACCTAAATAAGTAGTTATTTGAACATTCTTCTAGAACTACTTTTAGGGATTAGCCTACTTTTAGGGATTGCTAAGACATGCTAGCATGTGAGGATATCTTGTCTTGGGTGGTTAGAATATACATGATTAAGACCATATAAAGACAATTTCGAGTGAGAATGCAATGTATGTTATAGAAAATTATGAAAATGCATGAATTTTGGGATGCACATTATTTTTAGTAATTTTTGTTGTGCTAGAAAGGAGGATGAGATGATGTGATTTGTGTTGTGGGTGATTTATGGATGTTATCTCCCTCGAGTTTGCTTGATTTTTTCCATGCTTTAGGTGTCTTATAAGATTATCTCCTTAAAAAGCATGCATGAATGTATTATATTTAGAATAGGGAACTAGAGCTAGACTGGTTTCATGTGACCTAGGTCACTATATTTTTAGTAGACCGATCATCCTAGGATCATGAGAGACAATTAGATGTGTAGATCTTTGTGCAACCAAAAATTGGATTAGGTTAAGAGTTATTATTGAGTGGATAACATATTGAGGCTACTTGAAGAGTTATTATTGTGTATAGAAGTAGGTTAAGAGTGATTCCATAAATCCGCCCTTAGAGGACAAGGTATTCCATAAATTGTTTGGCTCACAGTTCACGATGAGTGCCAATGTATGAGGAAATGGTTAGGGGCTCACTGCATTTTAAACCTGTCTCGAGGTATGATGGACCTCATGGGAAGAGTGAGTAGCTGACAAGCATGTAGGGTTACTTCTCCCATGGTTAGGGGCTCACTGCATTTTAAACCTGTCTCGAGGTATGATGGACCTCATGGGGAGAGTGAGTAGCTGACAAGCATGTAGGGTTACTTCTCCCAATGTTGATTCTATCGTAATTATTGTGAAAGGGTCATTAGTTAACCCTTATATAGATGTATTTAGATGAAGACACTATATTGTGTGACGAGGTTGCTCGTTAACCTAGGATACCAACCGTTCACTATTTTGACAATGCAGCACCGTCAAGTAGATCACATATAAACAACTACTAAACCACAATCCCGTTTGTGATGTGTAAGAGAAATACCTGAAACTTACAGACATTCTCACAATGATATGAGCTATCAAGAGTGGGATTTGAACCCACACCCTCTTCACAAGGACCAAAACTTAAGTCTAGTACCTTAGACCACTCAACCATCCTAACTACTTATTGTGAGATCTCGCATTGGTTTGTGAGGGGAATGAAGTATTCTTTATAAGGGTGTGGAAACGTCTCCCTAGTAGGTGTGTTTTAAAATGTGAGGATGAGGCGTTACATAACAGACTAAAACAAACAATATCTGCTAGCGGTTGAAGAGAAAAACAAAACATTTCTTATATATGTGTGAAAACCTCTCCCTAATAGACACGTTTTAAAATCGTGAAGCTGATGGTGATACGTAATGGGCCAAAATGGACAGTGTCTGTTAGCAGTGAGCTTTGATTGTTACAAATGATACCATAGCTATTCACTAGGCGGTGTGCCAATGAGGACGCTGGCCCCCCAAAAGGGGTGGATTGTGAGATCTCTCATCGATTGGAGAGGGGATGAAATATTTCTTACAAGGATCTAGAAACCTCTCCCTAGTAGATGCGATTTAAAACCATGAGGCTGACGGTGATACATAACGAATGAAAGCGGATAATATCTACTAGTGGGGAGTTTGGACTTAACACATGATTGGTTGGATTATAACACAAGATTGGCCATATGTACGAAAGTGTGTAGTTTTTAACCACAAGGTTGGATGTTCAAGCCCTCTTTAATGAGAATAAAGCAATCCTTATAATAGTGTTGGATACTTCTTCCTATTAGAAATAATAGCTTTTAAGTTTTTAGACTTAATTTTTCTCTAAATCCATGAGATTCTTTGGATTATT
Organism: Cucurbita maxima; assembly: GCF_002738345.1. Lineage (NCBI taxonomy): Eukaryota > Viridiplantae > Streptophyta > Magnoliopsida > Cucurbitales > Cucurbitaceae > Cucurbita > Cucurbita maxima. The sequence goes on from NW_019272060.1 coordinate 299,600, forward strand.
GTGAAGTAAGAAAATAAGAAAATAGAAAGAAAAGGTAAAATTTTGGAAGGAAGGGTAAAAGATTAACAAAATTGGTCGATAGTAGTTGTTTAAGATTAACAAAATTGGTCGATTGTATTGTTTACAGAATTAAGAGAGATTTGTAACAACCACAATGTTGTTAAGAATAGAAAATAAATATTTAATGAAAATAGAATTATATATATATATATATATATATATATATATAAAAGACTCTAATCATAAAATCTCGAAGGTTCTAATACATGGACCAATTGTATTGTAAAATACAATTTAGAGTTGTAAAATTTAGAGAATTAAAAATGAAATTGATGTCATGATTTTTATAAGTTGACTTGGATACAAATGATAAAATCGAACTTTCTTAAGAATAAATTGGTGGCACTAGCCTAAGCTAATAAGGTAAGTAGCCTTACTATCGACATAGTTATATTTGATGTTGACACGTGCTTCGTGGTTCTGCACGTGTCATATATACTGATATGTGTGAATTGCTTGTGTCGATAAGCTTATGATATGTTACGTGTATGTTATAATATGTGAATTGTATGATAATAATTACGGTACGATGTGTTCAAAGATATGTTTGAGATAGGATACGAGAAGGATGTAGAAAACGAAATATAACGATAGGAGTAAGATATAAGATACATTCATGAAATGTTAAGGTTAGGTTACGGGTAGAAAGGGATAGGATCATGATAGATTAATAGAACGATAGCGTTAGGATATGTTCCTGTAACGATATGACTGCAAAACGAAGAACTAGCATGAAATATAACCCCGACGTATGCATGAAAGATATGATTAATGATATGATAAAACGATATTAAAATGATATGCAAAACTATATGATATGTACGGAAATCTAGCAGGGTTGTATTAAATGATAATGAAAATGGAAAAAGGCTGGGACTTCATGCATTATTGTGTGCTCATACATTGGGGGATACCTCTTACCCTTCACGATAGTCGGACGCATACGTTACGAGACAGGAAAAAAATCATTATGATTATCATAATGCTGCGATGACCGAGCAGGAGAACGATCATTATATTTATCATAATACTGCGACGGTCAGACAGGAGAACGATCATTATGTTTATCATAATGCTGAGACGATCAGGCAAGAGAACGATCATTATGTAACCTAATGTTGCCGTGACAGTTACTAGTTCTAACAGATGTCTGGCCTAAGGAGCTCCCATAGTATGCTCGCCCGACAAGGAAAGTGGCCCAGCGGTATGCAAACTGACTGGTGAGTCCATACTCGCACGTATGGGCTGTGTGTAGAGTATAGGTACACATCCAAGTTACTCGTTAGAACAGTACCTTAGGAAAATAGATTAAAAGAATATGTCCCGTCATTGCATTCACATGTTCTTGCATTTAACCCTCAATAGTGGGGTCGCTTATTGTGTATTTTTTAAATACTCAAGCCATGTGCTACTACATTTTTTAGGTTAAGGCAAGACATTCCTGTACAGCTGACGACGACATTGCAACTCGAGACCATGACACATGCATAGAGTAGTCGTATTTATTTTCTTAGACTTAGGCTAAAATAGGATATTTTTAATTTAAATTTTTATTTATTTTATTTAACCTTTAGTTGTGTTGTTTTTTTAAAGGTGTTTTCAAAATAGATAAGCCCATGAATTTGTTTTAAGATATAGGTTATGTTTTATGGAATTTAAATGAAGTCTTTCTGCATTCAATATTTATGATATGTATTAAGTATAAAATTCCAGTCGTTACAAAGCTAGTCCCGAGTGATGTAGAAATATGAGTTGTGATTTATACCTTAAGAACCATGTAAATCTCCACTACACCTAAGAAAATTTAAGACCATTAGCAGGGTGAATGATATCACTAAAGCCCGACCACCTCCTATTCCCTCTAGACCTCAGTAGCACTATTAGATCGAACCTAGTAGTGCCTTGCCAGTTGGTAGGCATCTAGGAACCCGCACCATTGAGTTTGACTAAGTTAAATAGGATAGCATATCAAAGCTACTTGAGGAGTTATTATTGTGTGTAGAAATAGGTTGAAAGTTATTCCGTAAACCCGTCCTGAGAGGACAAGGTATTACATCATATGACATCATTGAGGAAATGGTTAGAGGGAATGGTTTGAGAAAATGGTTAGGGACTCCCTAAATATTTAGGCTCACTACATTGTAAATGTGAGGGATGACGGACCTCGTGGCAGGTAGGGATGACAAACCTCGTGGCTGACTTGTAAGAGAAATATGACTTGTAAGAGAAATACCCCGGATGAGATAACTTTGAAAAGTTAAAAACTACCACAGGTGACAGAACTTTGAAAAGGTAAAATCTACAAAGTTCCACACAACCCAAGCCCCACGTTAGAGTAGATATTATCCACTTTGGCTTGCCATTAGTCTCACAATAATATGAGCTGTCAGAAGTGGGATTTGCACCCATGCCCTCTCACGAGGACCAGAACTTGAGTCCAACACCTTAGATCATTTGGCCATCCTGACTACTTATTGTGAGATCACATTGGCTTGTGAGGAAAATTAAGCATTCCTTATAATAATGTGAATACGTCTCCTTAGTAGACACGTTTTATAATGTGAGGTTGATTTCGGTACATAACAGACTAAAACAGATAATATCTGCTAGCAGTTGGAGAGATGAACGAAACATTTCATATATAGGTGTGAAAACCTCTCCCTAATAGACGTGTTTTAAAATCATGAAGATGGTGGCAAAAACCTCTCCCTAATAGACGCATTTTAAAATCATGAAGATAGTGGCGATACGTAATGGACCAAAGTGGACAATATCTGTTAACAGTGGGATTGGACGGTTACAAATTATATGGCCCAAGTGGACAACATATATTAACAGTGGGCTTGGACTGTTATAAATTATATCAGAACTAGGCACAAGGCAGTGTGCCAACGAGGACGCTGGCCCCCCGAAAGGAGTGAATTGTGAGATCCCACATCATTTAAAGAGGAGAAAACATTTCTTACAAGGCTCTTGAAAACTCTCCCTAGTAAATGAGATTTAAAATCATGAGGCTTACGATGATACGTAACGAATGAAAGCGAACAATATCTACTAGTGGTGGGCTTGGACTATAACACTTGATTGGTTGGTTAGAATGTGTGCTTGGTTCCTTTTAGCAATGAAAATGTTTCTAACAGAGTAAATGATAAGTCGTTTCGATTGATATCGGTGGGTTAACCCAAGCACCACCCCACTTGTAGATATTATCTACTTTGGGCCACCATCAGTTTCAAAATACAAAAGTGACAAAAGTGGGATCTGAACCCACACCCTCGCGTGTGAATCTAGAACTTGAGTTTGACTTAACCTTAGACCACTTGGCCATCCTAACTACTAATTGTGAGATTCTATACTGGTTGGAGAGGAGAAACATTTTCCTAGTAGATGTGTGTGAAACTAACGACAATACTTAACGAACTAAAATAAACGAGGAACGAAAAATACGTAATGGGTCAAAATGGACAATCTTTGCTAGCATTGGGCTTGGATTATTACAAATGATATTAGAGCTAGTCACTAGGTGGTGTGCCAGCGAGAACACTTGGCCCTCAAAAGAGGTGGATTGTGAGATCCCACGCCGATTAGAGAGGGGATGAAACATTTCTTACAAGGTTCGAAAAATCTCTTCCTAGTAGACACGTTATAAAACCGTGAGGCTGACGACGATAGTAACGAACATAAGTAGATATTATCTACTAGTGGTGAGCTTGAACTCTCACAAATGATTGGTTGAAATAGCTCTTTGCTACCATTGGGCTTGGATTATTACAAATGATATTAGAGCTAGTCACTAGGTGGTGTGCAAGCGAGAACACTTGGCCCTCAAAAGAGGTGGATTGTGAGATCCCACGCCGATTGGAGAGGGGATGAAACATTTCTTACAAGGTTCTGGAAATCTCTTCCTAGTAGACACGTTATAAAATCGTGAGGCTGACGGCGATAGTAACGAACATAAGTAGATATTATCTACTAGTGGTGAGCTTGAACTCTCACAAATGATTGATTGAAATAGCTTAGTTCATTAGAGCGTGTAGCTGTTAACCACAAAGTTGGAGGTTCTAGCCCTTCTTTCTACTTTATCCTAAATTCTATCTATTTTATCCTAAATTGAATTACGACCTACCAGAGAAAATTCAGAGCTCCTAGAAGTAGAAAGAAGAGCTCGAGAAGGCATGCATCACCTAAGTAAGACATTCTAGCTAAGACATGTTAGCATGTGAGCATATACTTCCTTGGGTTGTTAGAATATGCATGGATTAGAACCTTATAAAAGGGCAATTTTGGATGAGAATGTAATATATGTTATGAAAACATTATTTATAGTACTTTTCTCGGTGTTGGAATAGAGGATGAGATGATGCAATTTATGTTATGGGTGATTGATGGATGTTATCTCCCGATGAGTAGAATATGCATGGATTAGAACCTTATAAAAGGGCAATTTTGGATGAGAATGTAATATATGTTATGAAAACATTATTTATAGTACTTTTCTCGGTGTTGGAATAGAGGATGAGATAATGCGATTTGTGTTATGGGTGATTGATGGATGTTATCTCCCGATGAGTAGAATATGCATGGATTAGAACCTTATAAAAGGGCAATTTTGGATGAAAATGTAATATATGTTATGAAAACATTATTTATAGTACTTTTCTCTCTAATGGAATAGAGGATGAGATGATGTGATTTGTGTTATGGGTGATTGATGGATGTTATCTCCCGATGAGTTTTCATGATTTTTTTTCTTGCTTTAGGTGACCAATAAGATTATCTCCTTGGAAAGCATGCATGAATGCACTATATTTAGAATAGGGCACTAGAGCTAGGTTGGTTTCACGTGACTTAGGTCACTATAATTTTAGTAGACCGAGCATCCTAGGATCATTAGCGACAATTAGTTGTGTAGACCTTTGTTCTCCCAGAAATTGGATTAGTCTTAAAAATCTAGTCCTGAGCAACGAAGAAATATGAGTTGTGATTTAAACTGCCTAGTACCCTAAGAACTGTGTAAATCTCCACTATACTAAAGAAAATTTAAGATGGCTTACAAGGCCATTAGCATGTTGAACGATATAACTAAAGTCCAACTACCTCCTATTCCCTCTAGGCCTCAGTAGCACTATTTGAACACTTAGATCGAACCTAGTAGTCCCCCTACGAAGTGGATGGAAGGCATATAGGAACCATTAGAGTTGAGCTTGACTAAGTAAAATAGGATAACACATGGAGGCTACTTAAGGAGTTACTATTGTGAGTAGAATCGGGTTGAGATCGATTATGTAAACCCATCTTATAGGACAAGGTATTATATAAATTGTTTGGCTCATGATGAGTGCTACTATCGTATGAGGAAATGGTTAGGGGCTCCCTAGACAACCTCACTGACTGTCCGGAGGGATGATGGATCTCATGGGAAGACTGAGTAACCTCACTGACTAGCGCATATCCACGCGCGTGGTCAGCGCACTGCTGGTGCGTGAGTGCGTGTGAAACTGTCGTTTTGGCTCGGTTGCCCTCTGTTTGCCCGATTTTTGTCCCGGTTCCAGTTCTAATACTGTTTTTACGTGAACAGGGACATAATATAAAAAAATCAGTATTTTTGGACACTTCATGGGCAAAGAAACGCTAGCAAAAAGGCACGCATCAACCAGGTAAGTCACCACTCGATATTTAGGAAGAAATACTTGTAGGATTCGCTTGGATTGCATGCATGCCAGTAATTTTGTTTCATATTAGCTCTCCATGTAAAATATTAGCCAGATTGATTGCTATGAGTGTATTGGTTGGATTATCTGAGTGTTTCTTGTATGCTTTAAGCTTCCGCCGTATGTATGCATGCGTTTAATTTATGTTCGAATTGTGTATTCCGTGTTCCGGGTGCTTGATGGACGAATTTGACCCATTGAGCGCGAACTTCGTGCTCTGGGTGCTTGATGGAAGTCATCGCCCCGTTGAGCTGGTATGACTAATTTGCATGAATTATATATTATGATGTTAGAAGACGGTTGCATGGACACTTTGTTAATTGCTAGGGCCCATTTCTATGATAAGCTTAGAGGATTACTGTTAGGAGCGATATGTCGCTCTAGCCAGACTTAATTTTCTCCTAGGAACTTAGCGGTTTACCACGACAACAAGGTACCTCAAGAGTGTTCATAGATTGCTAGCGTGAGAACGGTATCTATAGCTTCGTGGGAGAACCAAGGGTCCCTAATCAGTCCTTACTGCTCTTAGCCATTTCGTATGGGAATTGTGTCCCTAGGTCGTACAGCCCATTAGCTGCATGGGAACGGGTTGGGTTCGCCCCCCATAGGGGGACTATATGGGCGTTGGGGTATTCAACACACCCCTAGGCTAGATACCATGTAGTCCCAGATAGCCATGTAAAGGTAGCACCTCATAAAGAGATACCGACCATATTAGCTTGACATTTAATGAAAGGACGATGAACCGATGAAACCCAAGGGGCAAACTCCAAGGGACTAAGATTAGAACCAGATGTCCTAGAACTGAATTTGGAAACCGTGGGAACCTATTAAATTAAGATGCGTAGAGAGCCTACAAGTAGGTGGCTTACTAAGCATAATTTTTTATACTCATCCTTGCTATGTTTTCCTTTTTTCAGGAGCGCAAGGCATCGGTCAAGGGCAGCTTGATGGAGACGAGGATTGTCACAGAGGAACGGGTTGTCCCGGGGCGTCAGTTCAGTCTTTATTTTGTGTTTGCATACTTTCAAAATTTATTTCCAAACTATCATGTGTTTTGTTGTTTGTCATCCAAAAACTTTATTGGAATTTAAGGATTTTCTTTATTTCATATTTAAAGCACTTTGTGCATTTGTGTCTTGTTATTAGTCATGGTTCGTAGTAAAATATTGGGTGACAATATCTGCTAGCGATTGGAGAGAGGATCGAAATATTCCTTATAAAGGTGCAAAAAAATCTCCCTAATAGACGCGTTTTTAAATCGTGAGGCTTATGGCGATACGTAATGGGCTAAAACTGACAATGTATGCTAGTAGTGGGCTTGAACTGTTACAAATGATATTAGAGCTAGTTACCTAATGGTGTGCCAGCGAGGACACTTGACCCACAAAAGGGGTGGATGGTGAGATCTCACACTGATTGTAGAGGGGATGAAACATTTCTTACAAGGATCTGGAAACCTTTCTATAGTAGACACGGTTTAAGACGTGAGGCTGATGGCGATACGTAATGAACAAAAGCAGATAATATCTATTTGTGGTGGGCTTGGACTATAACAAATGATGGACTAGAATAGCTTAGTTGATTAGAGCGTGTGGCTGTTAACTACACGGTTGGAGGTGTGGCTGTTAACTACAAGGTTGGAGGTTCAATTTGGAAATGAGGAAATGGTTTAATATATCCCGACAATAATATTAGTTGTTTAAAAGTGGGATTTGAACCCACACCCTCTCGCAAGGACCAAAACTTGAGTCTAACACCTTAGACCACTCAACCATCCTTTCTACTTATGTTGGGATGTCGTACTAGTTGGAGAGGGAAATGAAACATTCCTTATAAGGGTGTGGAAACGTCTTCCTGGTAGACGCGTTTTAGAACTGTGAGACTAATGGTGATACGTAATGAACTAAAACAGACAATATCTGCTAACCGTTGGAGAGACAATATCTGCTAATCAATCTATAAGTCCTCGATGAGTTTGCATGATTTTTTTTATGCTTTATGTTACTCCTAAGATAATCTCCTTGAAAAGCATGCATGCATGAATGTATCGTGCTAATGTATCATGTTTTTTAACTAACTTTGAAAACATTTATTTCTAGAGGACACATGTTAGGTGAAGGCAATGGAAACGCGACTAGCAGATAAAAAGAGAAGGAATTTGCAAAAGAAATGCAATGCACAACGTGAACCCAAGATCAAGAGGTCGAAGAGGCTAGTCCAAGTGCGTCATGTTTAAAGCCAAGAGTGCACTCACCTTAGCAGACGTACGTGGGTACTCGTGTCTGAGTTTCTGCCTTCCATCTGCGCTTGAGTGTCGACGAGGTGAGATTTTTGCCCATTTCAACTCTCAGTTCGTCTGTTTTCACACCAATTTTGATACTAATTTTATCTTAAATTGAATTACGACCTATCAGAAAAATTTTAGAAAATTTGGAACTCCTAGAAGCACAAAGAAGAGCTCGAGAAGGCAAGCATCACCTATGAAGGTTTTCGAAAATTCTTCAAGAAATACGTGTTGGGATCGAAAAATTCTTCAAGAAATATTTGTTGGGATCCCTAAGACATTAGCATGTGATGAAAAATTATGAAAATGCCCTTAGTGTGATTTTTCGAAAATTCTTCAAGAATTTCTTGGAATCGAAAATTCTTCAAGAAATAATATGTGATGAAAAATTAATGCCCTTAGTGTGATTGATGGATGTTATCCTAGATAAGTTTGCATAATAGGATATTGTATAGTTTTCAAGAAATACCATCAATGCCCTATTCTATTTACCGAGGTTTGAAGGAAAAGGAGGGAACTTTCTATTTTTTTGCCAATTAGAAGAAGGACTTGCGTAACCCTGGCTCAGATAAGATAGGTCTGACTTAAGATTGGTGGGATAGCACCTGTAGGGGTTTTGAAATTACACATAATATCTCGAATAAAAAGAAGAAAAGTAAGCCTTTTTCGATTTCGCTCTTCATCAGGAGAAAATTCGATCAGCAATCAAGGTTTAAAAAAAACCTTACCTAGATCCGCAAACTCTAGCGTACCTGGATATTTTAATCAAGGTTTAAAATATCTCAAACTCTAGCTTGGCCACAAATTCAGGCCCGGACCATTCCAAGAGTATCAACTTGTATCAAAGGGCTTGAGACTGTCTTACTTGACTTGCTTTCAACTGCCACGTATGTCTTTTTCATTCTATCGAAAATCGATTTTACGGTATAGAACTCAAGCATGAAATCCATGTTGAGTCAACAATCATCGAGAAGGGCACCACCAAGCGAGATCGAGGAGAGACGGACTGGTTTCCGCAGACATGCCTTAGTGTGATGGATGATGTTATCTAGATGAGTTTGCATAATAGGGTTCTTGTCAAATTGTCAAAAGTCACTCTGCCGTCCTAATTACTTAGTAAAATTATGATATGGTAAACAATTTTGTAATCCCAACGAGTTTTCCAAATTAGTAGAAATATGAGATGGTGAACGATATCTCTCACTAAAGCCCGTCGACCTCCTATTCCCTTTAGACCTCAGTGTATCGTTGAGCTTGACAAAGTTAATCAGAATAACTTATTAGCAAGATGACAAATTCTAGGAACTAGCACCTACAAAGTTAAGCAGGATAACTTATTAACAAGATGACAAATTCTATGAACTAGCATCTACATTTAGGAACCAACATACATGAGGTACACAATACAAGTTGTTGTCAAAAGTGGGATTTGAACCCCCCTTTCTCGAGGACCTGAACTTGAGTCTGATGCGTTAAACCACTCAGATTGTGAGATTCTACACTGGTTTGATAGAGGAATGAAGCATTCCATATAATGGTGTGGAAACGTCTCCCTATCAAACGCATTTTAAAACTATGAAGCGATACTTAACGGACTAAAACAAAGAATATAAGCTAGCGGTTGGAGAGAGGAACGAAATATTCCTTATAAGGGTGCGAAAACCTCTCACTACTAGACATAGTTTAAAACCATGAGGATGATGGAATGGGCCAAAACTGACAATGTCTACTAGTAGTGGGCTTGGACTGTTACAAATGATATTAGAGCTAGTCACAAGGCAGTGTGCCAACAAGGACACTTGGCCCCCAAAAGGGGTAGATTGTGAGATCCTATACCGATTGGAGAGGGGATGAAACATTTCTTACAAGGGGCTAGAAACCTCTCCGTTGTAGACGCGGCTTAAAACCGTGAGGCTGACTACGATAGTAATAAACGAAAGTAGAAATTATCTACTAGTGGTGGGCTTGGACTCTAACGAACAAATAACTCAGTTGGTTAGAGTATGTGGTTGTTAACCACAAGGTTGGAGGGTCCACACTTTTGCTCGTATTCGTCTGTTTTTCACACCAATTTTGATACTCACTTTATCCTAGCTTGAATAAGGACTTACCAAAGAAATTTTAGAAAATTTGAAGCTCCTAGAAGTGGAAAGACGTTCTCGAGAAGGCACGCGTCACCTAAGTAAGTAGTTATTCGAACAGTCTTCAAGAAATACTTGTAGGGATCAGTAAGACATGCTAGCATGTGAGGATATTTGCGTTAGGTAGTTAGAATATGCATGATTAAGAACTTATAAGGGCAATGATGGATGAGAATACAAAGTATGTTATGGAAAATTATGAAAATGCCCTTACCATGTGATTTTTGGATGCACAATATTTTTAGTACTTTTTGTCGTGGTAGAAAGGAGGATGAGATGATGTGCTTTGTATTGTGGGTGATTTATAGATTTTATCTCTCACACGAATTTGCTTGATTTTTTTCATGCTTTAGGTGACTGATAAGATTATCTCCCTAATGAACATGAATGAATGTACTATGTTTAGAATATGGCACTAGAGCTAGGTTGGTTTCAGGTGACCCACAATGCCAAAACCGAATAAACAACTTCTAAACCACGATTAGGTTTGTGACAAGTGAGAGAACCACTTGTAACTTCAAAGCATTCTCAAAAGCTTGTAATTAGATGCGATAAGAGCCAACAAGTAGATTGTTAACTAAGTATTTTTATACTCACCTCATTCTTCATTTTTTTAGTTGTTTATTGACTATTGGTCGAGTTAAGAAGCATTCAAGAACTGTTTGAGCACAAAAGGGGTCTTCCAAAAGAGCTCAAGAAGGTACGCTTCACCAAAGTAAATAAATATTCGAACATTCTTCGCCTAGATGAGTTTGCACGATTTTTTCATGCTTTAGGTGACTGATAAGACTATCTTCTTGATAAGTATGCATGAATGTACTATGTTTAGAATGGAACCAAAGCTAGGGTCGTTTCACTTGACCAAGGGCATTATATTTTCAGTAGACCAAGCATTCTAGGATCTTGAGCAACAAATAGTTGTGTAGACCTTTGTGCTCCCACGACTATAGCAAACATATTAATGACGAGGAACACATTTTTGCTATTCTACTAATACTTGTACTTGCTTTGCTATTCACTAAAGCCCGACCACCTCCTATTCCCTCTAAAACCTCAGTAGCACTATTCGACAACTTAGATCAAACCTACTAGTGCCCCTGCCAAGTGGTAGACATTTAGGAACCTGTACCGTTGAGCTTGACTAAGTTAAATAAGATAACATATCAAGGCTACCTGTGGAGTTACTATTTTTTGTAGAAATGAGTTGAGAGCGATTTCGTAAACCCGTCCTAAGAGAAAAAAGTATTACATAATTCTTTTGGCTAATGATGAGTATCACTATCGTATGAAAAAATAATTAAGGGCTCCCTAAACAGGTTCACAACATTGTAAACCTTTCTTAAAGGATGATGGACCTCATTGGAAGTTTGAGTAGGTAACAAGCATGTAGGGTTGCTTATCCAAATGTTAATTCCAAATGTTGATTGTATGGCAATTATTGTGAAAGGGTCGCAAGTGAACCTTATACAAATGTATTTAGACAAAAAAAACTATATTGTGTATGAAATATGAAGAGGTTGTACCTTAACCTACGATACTAGTCGTTCACTATTGTGACAATGCAATATAATGAGGTTGCACCTTAACCTAGGCTAGTAGCCGTTCACTATTGTTACAAGACAAATTCTAAAGAATGAAAAAATTAGTTCATCCAGAGATGAGATACATCGTAATCATTTCATGACAACTTTAAGTGGGATTTGAACCCACACCATCTGGTCGCAAGAACCAAAATTTAAATCTGGCACCTTAAACCACTCAACCATCTTCACTACTTATTATGATATTCTACATTAGTTTGTGAAGGGAATGAATCATTCATTATAAGGGTGTGAAAACGTCTCTTTTGTAGACGCGTTTTAAAACGTGAGGCTGACGGTGATATTTAACAGACTAAAACATACAATATCTTCTAGCAGTTGGAGAGAAAACGAAACATTTCTTATATAGGTGTGTAAACTTCTCCCTAATAGACGCGTTTAAAATTGTGAGGCTAGTGGAAATCTGTAATGGGCCAAAATGGACCATGTCTATTAGCAGTGGGCTTGGACGGTTACAAATTATATCAGAGCTAGTCACCAGGCGGTATGCCAATGAGAACATGAGCCCCCAAAATGGATGAATTGATGAAATATTTCTTTTAAGTGTTTGGAAACCTATACCTAGTAGACGCAATTTAAAACCATGAGGTTGACAACGATACGTAACGAATGAAAGTGAACATTATATACTAGTGGTGGAAGCTTAGTTAGTTAGAGCGTGTGGCTATTAACCACAAGGTCGTAGGTTCAAATCCTCCTTCTTTTGTGGCTCTTTACCCATGAGTTGAGGAAAATAAGTGAGATGAGATGAGGGAGAGTTAGAAGGCTTGAGAGGTAGATTATGGCATGCAAAAAGATCTCTAGACAAAATTTTGTCGCGTAGCTATCTTATGAATTTTTTAATTTTTTTTTGAGAGCTTGGAAAAATGATTTGTAAATTCATAAGAAGCCCAAAACCATATAAAAATAATAGTGAAAAAATTAAAATTTGTCAAAGTCGGATATTTTGGTCATTTGTGCTCCATTCCTTAAGTATTTGTAAGCGAATTAATTAGGGGTTAGTGAAGAAGAAAGTAAAAGAAAGAACAGGCAAGGGAGGAGAAAGACAAAGGTTTTTTAAAGAAATAACTTTCGGAAATTTTTCGGTAGATCCATGAGATTCTTAGTGATTTAGGTTTTGAAACTAGATTCGAATGGAGCTAGGTTGGTTTCAGGTGATTGTGAACGATAATTCTTCCCAAAAATTTGATTAGCCTTAAAAATCTAGTCTCGAGCAACGTAGAAATATGAGATGTGATTTTAAACCCAACAAACCATGCTTAGTAGATATCATTGGCGTGTGAGACTAAAACATAAGTTTGCACCTTAGATCACTCGGCCATCCTACCTATTAATTGTGAGATGCTACACTGGTTTGAGAAGGGAATGAAGCATAACTAATAATGGTGTGGAAACGTCTCCCATGTAGACGCATTTTAAAATATGAAGTGATACTTAACGAACTAAAACAGAGAATATAAGCTAGCGGTTGGAGAGAGGAACGAAACATTCCTTATAAGGGTGCGAAAACCTCTCCCTAATAGACATATTTTATAACCGTGAGGCTGATGGCAATACATAATGGGCCAAAATGGACAATATCGGCTAGCAGTGGGCTTGGACTGTTGCAAATGATATTAGAGCTAGTCATTAAGCGGTGTGTCAACGAGGACACTTGGACCCCCAAAAGGGGTGGATTGTGAGATCCTACACCGATTGGAGAAGGGATGAAACATTTCTTACAAGGTCCTGGAAACCTCTCCCTAGTAGACACGGTTTAAAACCGGTATGACTACAATGGTAACGAATGAAAACAGACATTATCTACTAGTAGTGGGCTTGGACTTTAACGAATGATTGGCTAGAATAACTCAGTTGGTTAGAGCATGTGGCGGTTAACCACAAAGTTGGAGGGTTCACTTCAGCTCTTATTAGTTTATTTTTCACACCAATTTTGATACTCACTTTATCCTAGCTTGAATAAGGACCTAACAAAGAAATTTTCGAAAATTCGAAGCTCCTAGAAGTGGAATGACGTTCTCGCAAAGGCATGCGTCACCTAAGTAAATAATTATTCAAACATTCTTCTAGAAATACTTGTAGGAATCGGTAAGACATGATAGCATGTGAGAATATTTGCGTTAGGTAGTTAGAATATGCATGATTAAGACCTTATAAGGGCAATATTGGATGAGAAAGCAAAGTATGTTGTGGAAAATTATGAAAATGCCCTTGCGCTGTGATTTTGGGATGCACATTATTTTTAGTATTTTTTGTTGTGCTTGAAAGGAGGATGAGATGAAGTGATTTGTATTGTGGGTGATTTATGGATGTTATCTCCCACACGAATTTGCTTGATTTTCTTTAGGCTTTAGGTGATGACAAGATTATCTCCCTAATAAACATGAATGAATGTACTATGTTTAGAATACTACACAGAGCTAGGCTGATTTCAAGTGACACACAATGCTAAAACGGAATAAACAACTTCTAAACCACGATTAGGTTTGTGACATGTGAGAGAACCACTTTTAACTTCAAGATATTCTCAGAAGCTTAGATAAATGTAGAACAATTAAGCCAAAACTTGCCAAAACTTACCAAAACTTAAAGAAATGCTCATGGGTATCTTACTTGGAATTAGATCCGATAAAAGCCAGCAAGTAGATTGTTAACTAAGTATTTTTATACTCACTGCATTCTACATTTTTTTTATCTGTTTGTTGACTTTTGGTCGACTTAAGAAACATTCAAGAATTATTCGATCACAAAGGGGGTCTTCCAAAAGAGCTTGAGAAGGCATGCATCACCTAAGTAAATAGGTATTTGAACATTCTTCAAGGAATACTTGTAGGGATCGCTAAGACAGGCTAGCATGTGGGCATATCTTGCCTTAGGTTGTTTGAATATGCATGATTATGAAAATGTAATGTATGATGGGATGAGAATGCCATTAGGATGCTATGATGGAATGCACATTATTTTTAGTAATTTTCGCTCTGATAGACAGGAGGATGAAATGATGTGATTTGTGTCGTGGGTGATTGATGAATGTTATCCCTTAGATGAGTTTGCATTTTTTTTTTTCATGCTATGATTCTGATATAACCATACTAATGAATTTCCCATTTCTCAGCAAGTTAGAAATTTGCTTTTTTCTTTTTTTAAGGATAAAAAATCAAATGATATATTTTTGTTCCAATTTTTGCCTCTTCTCACACTAAGCCCACCATCAGTCTCACAATACACAAAGTTGTTAGAAGTGGGATTTGAATCCACACCTTCTCATGAAGATCAAAACTTGAATCTGGCACCTTAGACCACTCGATCATTTTGACTACTAATTGTAAGATACGGCACTGGTTGGAGAGTAGAATGAAGCATTACGTATAAGAGTGTGGAAACGTCTCCCTAGTAGACTCATTTTAAAACTATGAGGCTGACGGTAATACTTAACGGGCTAAAACAGAGAATATCTGTTAGCGGTTGGAGAGAGGACAAAACATTACTTATAAGGGTAACCGTGAGACTGATGGTGATACATAATGGACCAAAATGAACAATGTCTGCTAACAGTGGGCTTGGACTGTTACAAATGATATTAAAGCTAATCATTAGGCAATGTGCCAACTAGAACACTTGGCTCCCAAAAGGGGTGGATTGTGAGATCTCACACGGATTTCTGAGGGGATGAAGCATTTCTTACAAGAGTCTAGAAACCTCTCCCTAGTAGACACAGTTTCAAATCGTAAGGTTGACGGTGATAATAACGAACTAAAACAGATATTATCTATTAGGGTGGACTTAGACTATAACAAATGATTGGCTAAAATAGCTCAATTGGTTAGAGTGTGGACCTTAACCATCAGGTTGGATGTTCAACCCTTCACCTAGCCATGTGAAGAATAAAAAAGAATTAAAAGGAAAGAAAAGTCAAGGGAAAGGCTTTCTTTTCGAGCCCAAAGGCCGAGTTTTTTTTTTTTTTTTCATGATTCCTTCGTGAAAATTACTCAAAATCATGAGGAGAACTAAGGCGGAGACGGAGCTCCAAAGAATGGCTAGTTTTCTAGTTTTTTAACCAACTTTGAAAGCGTTTATTTCTCATTATTGACTACCAAATAGCATGAAATTAATTTGGTTGTGAAGCTAGTTTAAAAAGCTTCAATTTAGGTGAGAGAACTAAGTTGAATCTAGTTATATTGAAAAAGA
The DNA here is from genome assembly GCF_002738345.1 of Cucurbita maxima. Taxonomy (NCBI): domain Eukaryota; kingdom Viridiplantae; phylum Streptophyta; class Magnoliopsida; order Cucurbitales; family Cucurbitaceae; genus Cucurbita; species Cucurbita maxima. Next base: position 315,588 of record NW_019272060.1, read on the forward strand.
TATAAAAATTGTTTGGGTTGAGAGTGATTCGGTAAACCCGTCCTAAGAGGACAAGTATTACAGAAATTGTGCCACTGTCGACTGAAGAAATGGTTAGGGACTCCCTAAACGTGCTCACTGCATTATAATCCTGTCACGAGGGATGATGGACCTCACGGGAAGAAGCTAACAAGCATGTTGGACCATTTCTCCAAAAGCTAACAAGCATGGTGGAACTTCTCTTAAATTTGAAAAGGTAAAATCTACAAAGTTCTTATATCATTGATATTATCCACTTTGGCACACGTCCCCAAAACTTGAGCCTAGTGCCTTAGACCACTCCGCCATCCTGAGTACTATTTGTGAAATCCTGCATTGGTTTGAGAGGTGAATGAAGTATTCCTTATATAGGTGTAGAAACGTCTCCCTAATAGACGCGTTTTAAAATTGTGAGGCAAACGACAATACGTAACAAACTAAAATAGAAAATATTTACTAGCAGTTGAAGAGAGGAACAAAACATTCCTTGTAACGGTGTGAAAACCTCTCTCTAATAGACACGTTTAAAACCCTGAAGCTGAGTGCGATAAGTAATGAGCCAAAATGGATAATATTGGCTAGCAGTGGGCTTCAACTGTTACAAATGATAATATATCTAGTCACTAGGCAATATACCAGCAAGGATTCTAGGTCCTCAAAAGCGGTGGATTGTGAGTTACCACATTGTTCGGAGAGGTGAAGAAACATTTCTTACAATAGTCTGAAAACTTCTCTCTACTAAACGGCGTTTAAAATTGTGCGGTTGACATAGTAACTTTGAAGGCAGACAATATCTACTAGTTGTGGGCTTGGACTATAACATATGATTGACTAGAATAGCTCAGTCGGTTAATGGTTGTTAACCACAAGGTGCTTGGAGGTTCAAGCCCTCCTTCTAGGGATGAGAAGAATGAGACATTTCTTATAGTGATGTTGGATACTGTCCCTTAATAAACCCTAACTTATTAAGTTTTTGATGAGATAAAAGGAATAAATGCTTTTTAAGTACAATATAAAAGTAAATAGGAATTTTTTTTTTTTTTTTTTTTTTTTGGGTATTTTGGTCATTTTTGCATACTTGAGTATTTGTAAACTAATTAATTAGGGGTAGTGAAGAAGAAAGTAAAAGGAAAGAAAAGGAAGGGAGGAGAAATCACACACTTGAATCATCCGAAGTCATCATTCATTCATCATGAAGTGAGGAAGCTCAAGAGAATAGTTTTGAGTTCTTAAGACTTAATTTTTCTTACATCCATAAGATTCTTAGTGATTTAGGTGATTTAGGAAGTAATTTCACATAAACTTCATGAAGAAAGTTTTAGATGGCTCGAAGCAAAAGGTGATGTTCGGTGCACCTAAAAAATGGTTAGTTTTCTAATTTTTTTTTTTTACCAACTTTGATATCATTTATTTCTCGTGATAGACAATAAAAAGCTTCAATTTTGGTGAAAAAAACTAAGTTCAATTGGGCTATATAGAAAAGATATGAACATTGATTAGAAATTAAAAAAATTGTTGCAAAAACATAGAGTTTAGAAAACAATCCATGACAAAACGCAGGTGAACATGCATTTGGAATGAGAAGGGAAAAGCCCAGTGACGGTAGAGGACACATGTTAGGTGAAGGCAATGGAAACACAACTAACCGAGAAAAAGAGAAGGAATTTGCAAAAGAAATGCAACACGCAACATGAATCATAGATCAAGAGGTCGAAGAGGCTAGTCCAAGTGCGTCATGTTTAAAGCCAAGAGCGCACCCACCCTCCCAGACGCACCTGGGTACTCGTGCGTGGGTTGCTGCCTTCCAACTGCGCTTGAGGGTCCATGAGGTGAGATTTTTGCCCATTTCAACTCTCGTTTATGGGTTTTCACACTAATTTTGATACTAACTTCATCTTAAATTGAATTACGACCAACCAGAGAAATTTTAGAAAATTTGGAGCTTCTTGGAGCAGAAAGAAGAGTTCGAAAAGGCACACATCACCTAAGTACGTAGTTTCTTCAAACATTTTTCAAGAAATACTTGTAGGAATCGCTAAGACATGCTAGCATGTGAACATATCTTGGCTTAGGTTGTTAAAATATGCAGGATTAGAATCTTAAAAGGGAAATTTTGGATGAGAATGCAATGTATGTAATAAAAAATTATGAAAATGTCCTTAGGATGGTATTTTGGGATGCACATTATTTAGAGTACTTTTCACAGTTCTGGAATGGAGGACGAGATGATGTGATTTGTGTTGTGGGTGATTGATGGATATTATCCTCCCGATGAGTTTGCATGATTTTTTTCATGCTTTCGGTGAATAATAAGATTATCTCCTTGAAAAGCATGCATGAATGTACTATGTTTAGAATAGGGTACTAGAGCTAGGCTGGTTCCACGTGACCTAGGTTACTATATTTTTAGTAGACCGAGAATCCAAGGATCTTGAGCAAAAATTAGTTGCGTAGACCTCTGTGCTCCCAAAAATTGGATTAGCCTTAAAAATCTAGTCCTGAACAACGTAGAAATATGAGTTGTGATTTAAAACCACCACCTAGATACCCTATGAACCGTGTAAATCTCCACTACATCTAAGAAAATTTAAGACGGCTTACAAGGCCATTAACAAGGTGAAACAATATCACTAAATCCCGACGTCCTCCTATTCCCTATAGACCTTAGTAGCACTATTCGAACACTTGGATTGAACCTAGTAGTGTCCCTGCCAAGTGGAAGGCATCTAGAAACCCTACAATTTAGCTTGACTAAGTTAAATAGGCTTAGATGGAACCTAGTTGTTCCCTGCCAAGTGGAAGGCATATAGGAACCCGTACTATTGTGTGTAGAAATAGGTTGAGAGCGATTTCTTAAACCGTTCTTAAGAGAACAAGGTATTACATAAATTGTTTGGCTCTAGAAATATTATTTACTTCCTTTAATATATTTATATATATTTACATATAGTATTTTCTAAAAATTATATATTCTATCTAATAAATTAAAAGAATGAAATTATTTCTTGTTTAAATTATAACATTTTCAAGTTATAAAATTTATTTATACTTTACTTGTTTTCTTTTATACTTGGTCTTGAAGTAGAAAACGTTCCATCTGTTCCTGAATAGCTTCTTTCAAAAGGGCTTCCGCTTCAGGGGTGAATGTCTTGGTGGAAGATATTATTTCTTGAAACTGAGGTTTATTCGTTTTTACGAGTGACACTATTGTATTTGGAAATGGTTAGGGGCTCCCTAAACAGTCTCACTACATTGTAAGTCCCGATGGATAACGGACCTCATGGGAAAACTGAGCAACTAACAAGCATGAAGGTCACTTCTCATAATTTTGATTGTATGGCAATTATTTTGAAAGAGTCATGAATTAACCTTACATAGATGTGTTTAGACAAAGACACTATAATGGGTATGAAATATGATATGATTGCACCTTAACCTACATATCAACCATTAGCTATTGTGACAATGCAAGATGACTAATTCAAAAGAATGAAAAACTTAGTTCACTCAAGACATGAGATACATCATCTTAGTAGATCTGCATTGATAAAACCCAATAAACAACTTCTAGTTTGTAAGAGAACTACATGAAACTTCGAAATATTCTCAAAATTTAAAGTTTCAAAAATCCCGTCATGACAATTTTAAATTTCTAATGAGTTCAATTTATATCTACACAAAAATATAAGTGGTAAGAGGTGAGATTTGAGAATCCACGCACCCCTTTACAAGGACCAAAAACCAAAATTTAAGTCTAGGGTCTTAGACCACTCAGACCATCCTAACTACTTACTGTGAGATCTAGTACTCGTTGAAGAGCAGAATGAAGCATTCATTATAAGGGTGTGGAAATGTCTCCCTAGTAGACGTATTTTAAAATGTGAGGCTAATGACAATATGTAACAGACTAAAACTGACAATATCTGCTACCAGTTGGAGAGAGGAACAAAACATTTCTTATAAGGGGATAGGAAACTCTCTCTAATAGTCGAGTTTTAAAACTGTGACCATACTTAATGGGCCAAAGCGAACAATGTATGCTAGCAGTGGGCTTGGACTGTTACAAATATATTACAACTAGTAATTAGGCGGTGTGCCAGCAATGATATTTGGCCCCCAAAAGGGGTGGATTATGAGACCCCACACCCATTGGAGATGGGATGAAACATTTCTTACAAGGGTCTTGAAACCTCTCTCTAGTAGACACGATTTAAGGTTTAAGAGCGTGAAGCTGACAGTGATATGTAACGTACGAAAGTAGACAATAAATACTAGTGGTGGGCTTGGACTATAATAAATGATTGGTTGGAATAACTTAATTGGTTAGAGCATATGGTGACTTATCGACTCAAAAATTTGTTATAGAGCTCAGGTTGCACAATTCACACTGTTCCTTCCATTTTTTACCTGGACGTTCTAATAGGAAACAACTCTTGGCGATACTTGGAGCAACTTCGAGGGACAAAATTCAAACGTACTCGATTTTAGGAAGAACTCTGGCGAAGACTTGTCTTATGTATAATGACACATGCCTAGTGGCCATTGCATGTGTCATTTATGTTTTATATTATATGATGATGTGATTATGTTATATCTTGGTGTGATGATTTTATATGATGATGTGATGATGTAAATGATATGAGGACATGATGATTATGCATGATAACACAACGTATGAAAATCAATACATGCATGTTACCTAGGATAATGTGTGAATGATGTATAGGGTTGTGTCTTAAGAATGATTTAAAGTTGAAAATTATAGGAAAACTATCGGGACCTCATGCATATTGTGTTCATATAGCATGAGGTTACTTTCCCATTTATGATGATGAGTACGAACGCGTACACTATGATGATGATCATCATCATGTCTCGCATGATACTCGGGGGCTTGTTGACCACCGGACATCCAGCTACGGACAACTAGCCGAACTATGATGGGTCTAGGAGGTGCAAACCGCCTGGGGACTCACGCTCGCACGTGTGTGTCGTGTGTAGGGAAGTACTACACATCCAATTTTGTCTAAACAATTTGATCCTGAGCAATTTCGGTTTAGGGCGTTCACTCACTGTTCTTTATGTTTTTCTTTCAAATATTCTCCACTCATACTTGGTACATATAGAAATCCAAGCGATCTTACACGTATTTCTTAAGAAAAGTTCAAGGTGTTTACTAATCTCGTCTTCGACATTTGGGATCTCCGTTCTCAAGCTTTTGGTATCCGAATTATTCCAAATTTTCTTTATTAGATTCATCTTTGAGTTTAGTTTTAAAAACCATAAAAAATTTCATGAAAACCGGTCTAGAAGAGGTTCAAATTGATCAAAAAGTGTAAAAGATCAACATATGGCTACCTTTAACTATTATTGGTCAAAGTTTGACCTTTTAACTTTAGGCACCATTTTTTTTCCTTGGTTGCTTGAAAATCAAGTTTTTTCTTATCATATCCCTCTGGTTTTGCCCTTGTACAGCTCTATATAAACTTCAAATGGACTCGATTCCTCACAAAACGTTTAAATGAAGTTTCAAAGGAGAGATAGAGGCCAACTCCATACTGTTTTGTGGTTTGTAACTCGAGTTATAACTTTCCAAAATTCGTCAAAAAAACATGTTCCTCAACGAAATAACTCAGAAAAATTTTTGTTCATCAGCCGATTCTAAAGCTTTTCAGAACCCGATTTCTTCACGAAACTTGATGGAAATCCCATATAAAACGTGTAGGAGTTGATAGGAAGGAAAATGACTAACCGTAGACCTCAAATTTAGAAGAAAATCGAGGAAGAAAAAGCCATAATCTAAAATCTTCAAACTCGAGTTTTAGGAATTTTCATCACTCGATTATTGTCTTAAACCATTGTTCTAAAATTGTCGTGAATTTTCTCCATTTTTATTTTACACTCTCTCGACTTTAGGTAAAAAATATCTACTCCAATGAGGGTGCTACCAACATCAGTTTGAAATTCCAACAGTTGGATCTAAAGAACATCACGTCTTCTTAACTGTTCTAGAATCCAAATTTGCTTGCAGATTTTCTTCGAATAACAGTTTCATACTTAAAAGTGAATTACAAAAGGGCATTTTGGTAATTTTTTAATATTTTATTATTATTTTTCTCATAACTCTAAATATTTTCTAAAATTCTTCATTCTTTTTCTGGTTATTTTTCTCCTCTTCGTAATCTTGAATTCCTTCTGGATAAGGAATTATAAATCCATTCGCTTACTTTTTCTTTTTCAATTCTTTTCCAAAGGCCTTTTAACTCCTTTAATTATTTGTTGGGGCTGTAAAATAACTTGCTGAAGACACTTTTACTTGTTTAAACCCCTTAATACTTTTTCTGGGATCTTTTGAGTCTTACAATTGAAGCCCAAAAGAAAAACACTTGTTGAAGGAGTAGGAAAGGAAATAGAGAAGTTGGGGCGAGGAAGGAGGGGAGAAAGAGATAAGAAGAAGAAGAAAATAGTGCGAGTAAACGTTGGCATAGTTTCTATTAGGTCGCTCTTCTTTTACTCATTGATACGATAGACCATGGAACGTAAAAATATCTCTAAACGTACAAACGTTTTGACGCTTGTCAATTTCCTAAGCAAAAATTGGTAAATCAAGGTTGAAACTAAAAACGAAACTAGATTTGAGAACCAAAAAAAAAAAAAAC
>NW_019272060.1:323410-360025 GCF_002738345.1 Cucurbita maxima
GTTTCATGATGACGAAGCCCATGACCGTTCTAGTAGACCAAACACCTAAAAATTGTGAGAAGCGATCAGAGAACAGAGCCATAACCATAATGCTTCTAGAATCAGATTAGCCTCAAGAGCTAGTCTTGAAAATCTTGGAATTGAGAGTTAAGGTTAAATCATTTAGATGTGTTAAGAAACTAGCTAACCTCCACGGCACTAAGAAAGGACTAAGAAAGCTTATCATGCCTATATAGTTGTTGACAGTATCACTAGAGCCTGTTTCCTATTTCCTTTGATACATCATTGGTGGTGTATAGTAACCTAGATTGAACCTAATAGTACTCTTACTGAGCTGTAGGTATTTAGGAACTTGTACCTCTGCTCTCTTCCAATGACCTGTCTTCCTCTTTTTCACACCGTGATCCTTGGCTTTTGAAATAAGAGGTCGGATCGATCGGGGTCATGCGTTTTGGATACAGAAATTGGGCTTTTCTCTTATTAGTCAAGTTGCTCGAGGCCAGAAAATTGGAATACATTGGTTAGATAGGATAATGCATCGAGCTTACCAATTAGGTATCCCTATCGTGTGTTGAAATAGGTCAAGGGCCTCCTAAACATGGTTGCAACTCTATAGATTCATCCTCAATGGAGATAAGGGACTACATAGGTAGACTCAATACTTAGCCGACACACGAATCCTTTACGTATATTCTTGAGAAAGGGTCATCAGTTAACTTGACACAGATGATATTTAGAGTCATGATGGCGTAATTCCCTCTTTATGAGATGATTATGATAACGTCACACCTCAAAAATCCAAGATACCAATGAAGGAACAGAAAAGGTGAATAAGTACCAAATTTTTAATGGGTTTGTGATGAGCATGAGAACCACTCAAAACTTCGAAAACTCTGATAGTTGTAAAATCTAAGTTCGAACTTCCTATAACCAAGAGAAAAGTTTGGGATAACTTACTAGGTTAGATGAGTCAAAAACCTTAAAGCATTTTAAATTCACCAAATACAACTTTTCTTTTTTATATGGAGTTAAAAGAGGAGGAGCGTCATCCTCCAGTATCAATCCTATGTGTTAGAGGTTGTAGTTTTTTTTATTTTTTCAACAATTTTATTTTATATGGTAAACTTAGTATTATTTGTTTTTCAATTGCTTGTAAAGTGATTTCAAATTAGGGTTTTTATCTTCATTTGATCAACAAAGTAATCCGAACCTTATTTTCTTTCACGGTGATTTCTTATCATCTTGACATTCTTGAGTATATTTAGATTTAAAAAATAAAGTTGATTTTAGAGTTAAACATTTAACTAGGATTTTGTATATTACGAAGGTTCTAAGGTTCAACATACTAGGATTACCATGAGATCTCAAATGAAATCAAACACTTAAGTTACCTTCCAAGGCTGATACTCTCGCCAAGAAGAACGGCAGAAGAAATAGTTGTAATGACCAGAATAATTGGCGTTGACATGGCTAAAAAAACTGGTCCTTTCTTCTTAATGACCCATGTTTGAAGAGAATATGTAACCCCAGTTGCCACTATTCCCTGCATATTATTGATTTGGTAAGTATGTATATAAAAATGGTGAAAAAAATGGAAAAAGTTGTCAAAATCAATCCCAGAGGGGTATTTTAGTCATTTATGTTCTCCATTAGAGGTATCAAGTGCCAAATTCAAATTTCAAATCATTATCAGAATCCTATGCATGCATGATACATTACAAATGGTATTAAAGCAGTATCTCTCCTAGTAAGATGTAAATAAAGGACGAATCAAGGGAGAAGCTAGTGGCCATTTGACGCCCTAATAAAGGATGGACGTGAACAAATTGATACCACATCCAAATGAAAGTAATTTTAAGGATAGGATCCTTGAGAAAGACTAAAAAGAATTGAAGTTACTATCTATACCAAAAAGGTGCATTTTCTTTTTGAGTGATTCGATGATAAGAACTCCAAAATTAAGCATGTTTAGCTTTGAGCAATTTTAGGTTGGGCAACTTCTCGAAAATTTTCCTAGGAAGCATGTAAGTGAAGATAAACAAATGTGAAACCACCCGTTTTGGTATGTGGAGATAAACTTCCCTCTTGAAAGTGATAATTAGGTAATGTTGTGTATGTGAGGATAGACTTTACTCTAAAAAGTGACCATCAAATGACACAATCATGTTGCATGAGATATAGGAGAATGTCAGAGTCAACCAACAAAATGACTTACACAATATGCGACCGAAAGAAGTCTAAGATTCCAAGACAATTTCCATTCGTCAAGGTTTCTCTCCAAAGCAATGGCAATAACGAACGATTGAAACGAGCTAACAAGGCATTGAAGACTAGTGAATAGAAGTGTCGAAGGATAACATTTCAGTACAAATGCCTGCGTTAAATCAAAGAACTCGTTATAAATTTTTACGATCCTTCATAAAAAGACATTAAAAATAATTATGAAGTAAGTACCTGAAGAACAAGTGATAAAGCCCACAAGGTATTTGAAGCCATCATTAGGAAGCAACCCTTAATCCAAGTTTGGGTTGAAGCAACATGAAGTGGATTTTGATGATGTTTTTGTATAGAAAAAAGGTGGTGATTGTTAAAGAATGTGAGTTGAGGGCCTTTGTAGAACACCAAAACCAACAAACCGCCCATACAAAACACTATTCCTCCCACCTTTGCTAATCCTACTATTGACTTTAGCTTCAACATCTCCACCCTACCAAACATTTTCTTTCCCTTAGAGATTAACAATGAGGAAAATATGGTAATGGAAATGCTTGAATGTAACGCTTTTAAATATCCGATAATATTTTTGGGTTGGGTTTACTGTAATAAGGTCAATTCTAAAAAGAATAATCATGTAGCAGTTGGAAAAGTGAAAAAAAAAAACAGACATAAGAATGTAGAGTGCTATTAGTACAATCAGAAAGGTCAATGTAGGGACCAAACATAGAAAGATGAGCGAGGATCTAAAAAGAGTAGCGAAACAAAAGGCTAATAATGTCCATGACTCCTTCGTTTGCATTAAATTGATATAGAGTATAGTAACTACACATATGAACTGTGTAACCCGATAAGAAATTTAAAATCTAATTTTTTTCTTTTATTGAGAGTCTTAAAGATCTAATTTAATAAAATTTAATTTCAAAATTATAAAGAGGAAAAAGTACTGGGAGAACTCTCCTAATTCAAGAAAATATAAAATAAAAAGGGTGGAAAAGAACAGTAAAAGACAATCTAGAAGGGTAGTTTGGTCATTCTTCCCTCCTCATAATCAAGCACCTAAGGAGGTTAGTAAAAGATAAGCAAAAGAAAAGAAAAAAAAGGAAAAGAGGACACGAGAAGAAAAGAAAAGAAGTAGAGAGAGAAAGAAAGTTATAAAGAGAGGGAAGTAACCGCCATATCAGTCGTGAGGAGTTTGATTCTAGTCGAGTTTCTTCATGAACCCTTCATAAAGTCTAGAGGAGAAGCATTCTGGACCTTTGAATCATCCAAAACCGTCAAGAAACGAGGAAAATCAAAAGATAAGTTCTTGAATCCTTGTTCTCGAATTTCTCTTAGATCCTTGAAGAATATTAGAAATTAGGTTCTGAAATTTGAGTATGTTAATCTAGGGAGTACTATGCCCAAAATCTATGAAGTAAGTTATAGACGATTCGACCAGAGATAGGAGTTCTAGCATTCGTCAAGATCTATGAGTGTTAAACTTTTGCCATGGGTCAGCATAAGAAAATTTAGATTCTCGACGCATGCCGCAAGACTTGGACCCATGCACTTGTTCTCAACGAACCAACTCGTTCATACCACGTGGCAACATGAGAGCGCACATCCTCCCCACTCTAGCGCGTCAGTACACATGTGTGGCTATGCACGTGGAAGACTCCTCTGGGACGTGGTGACATGTGACCCGCGCTTGAGACACATTTTGAAACTTGTTTGACTCTCGTTCGACTGCTTTTGGTCCCAATTTTGAAACTGGCCTAAATTTGACTTGATTCAGGATCTACCAACAAGTTTTCAAGAAATTTGGGGTTCTCAATTATCGGGAAAGTAAGCTTCGAAAGGCACGCTTCATCCTATAAGTAACTACCTAAATTTTAGAAAAGTGATACTTGTAAGGATCGCTAGTACAAACTAGCATGCGAGCATAATGTACCTAGGTGGTTAAAATATGTGTGATTAGAAAAACATAGAATAAACAATTTGGATAACTATGACACGTACTTGATAAAATTATGAAATTTCCCTTAGAACAAAATAATTGACAAGAATGCCTTATTTAATGTCTTCTATTGTGGTATGACGAAGGAAGTGATATTTTGATCTGTGTTTCGAGCTATTGATGGATGTTATCTCCCCATTGAGCTTGTTTGATTGTGTCTCATTTATGTTATCATTTCATGCACTAAGGGTTGGTAGGAATACCTTCTTAATAGATATCTCTGAATAGGTAGACACATTTGACGTGTTAAAGACAATTAATAAATATTTTTCCTCCTAAAGCATGCATCAAGAACTCAATTAAGATTACGACTCTATAACTAGTGCGGTTTACATGTAGAACTAGAGGTTAGACCTATGTGAACCTAGGGATTGGTTAAGCCGTAACCTAGAACTTCTTGGAATTGAGAAAATGGAATTTAAACTGCATGAATGCCCCTAAGAACCTAGTAGACCTCCACGGTGTCTTATCATGATTTAAGTAGCTTACAGAATTACGAAACTAGTTGAGTTACTATTGAGTGTACTGTCGGGTCAGGGCTGACGCTTTAATCCTCTTAAACTAGTTTTTGAGAAGAACTAGGGACTACATGGATAGTTAGCTCAAGAAATGGACCCCTATCGAGTGAAGAAATAGGCGAACTTGTAAACAAGTCTTGGTTGGACAAGAGACTACGCGAATAGGTGTTAGGATGAGTGTAGAAATGATTCAAGGCTGACGCTGTGACTTCGTAATCCGATCTTGGAAGAGATTAGAGACTACGCGGGTTGGTGGTTTAGTATGAACACTTCTATTGAGTGTAGGAATAGGTCAAGGCTGACGTCATGATGCCGTAAACTAGTCTCGATGAGGGACAGGGGATTACACAGGTAGATGATCAATGAAGAATCAATTGGAACTTCGTATAGACTAAAGGAAAACTGTAGGAACCTATTAGGAGAAAGAAGCGATAAGAGCCTACAAGTAGATTGTTTACTTAGTATATTTTTATACTTATCTCTTTTTTAAGTACTAGTCAAAGTAGAGAGGTGCTCTAGAGTTACACGGTTACTAGTCAAGGTGGAGAGGTGCTCTAGAGTTGCACTTTTAGAGGGGTGTCAGTCATTTCAAAGTGTCAAGCTTCGTTTTAAATTTTTGAGGCTTTTGTAATTTGTTTATAATTTCCCCGTTTGTAAAATTTTTGTGTGTCATCTTATGTACTCTAGTTGGTTCTTGTCTTTTTTCATTCGGAGAAACTTCAATTGTAATCTCTTGATTCTTCTATTCTTTATTCTAATCCCAACTCACATTTTAATCCACTATTATATCCCTTTTTAAGTGAAATCTTTTCATTAGGAGGGTTATATCGTTTATTTGTTTTTGATTGAGTACAATAACCAATAAAAATGTATTTTTAAGATATTTCATTAAGCTTGGAATGAAATTGAGGATTTATGAAAGCATAAGCAACACAATCAAATACTCCTATGGTTTTTCTTCCACGTCATGCTTAATAATAAGGAGTTCGATTCACGAAAGTCTTTGTTGGCGAAAGATTTAATAGATAGACAGATACTAGCTATAACTTCGACCTAAAATTAATCTGAAAGTCTCCTTACTTGTAAAATACTTCTTGTCATCTCTACAATAGTTTGATTTTTTCGTCAATGATTCTATTTTGTTCTAGAGTTTAAGGAGTTGTTAAATCCCTTTGGATGCCCTTTTCTTCATAAAATAGATTGAATTCTTTATATATGAACTCGTCACCTCTATCTACGTGAAGAACTTTAATGTTGCAACCACTTTAGTTCTACACGTAACTTTAAAATTCTGAAACTTCTCAAACGTTCCTATAGAAAGTAAACTCAACTCATGCAACTATAATCATCAACTAATAGTAAAAATAAATACTACCACCAAAGGATTTAGTTTGTATTTGTCCACATAAATCAACATGAATTAGTTCTAGACAATCTGAAGCTCTTTTAGCTTTTCGAATAGAATAGGACTTCCTAGTTTGCTTATCATAAATACATCATTCACATAAACTAATTGAATCAGTTTTTGGTAATCCGAAAACCATACATTTATCTCTGGGTGGCTTCAAGCCCCTTCATATGAAGATGCCCATATCCCAGATACCAAAAAGTCGAGTTATCTTTTGTGCTAGCAGCAAAAGCAAAATTTCTCAGGTTAGAAACAACCAATGGAAACACCTTATTTGAAATCATGACAATTTGAACTTTGTGATCTAATTTCTTATTTTAATGACACTTATGTTGTCATCGAATTAAATGGAATATCTTCCAGTCATTAATTGTCCAATAATCAATAAATTGTAGACTAAATCAAGCACAAATTGAACTCTATCTAACAGTTTTATGTTTCCGTGAATGGTTGCAACTTTCACCGTGGTTTTTTCTTCAACTTGCATCTCTCTTGTATTGTTGAGTTGTACCTTAATTCTTTGCATCTCATCAAGCTCCTAGAGTAAATATTTGGTGTTTGTCATATGGTTCGAGTCTCTGATATCAACAAACCATATATTTTCTTTGGGTAAATATCAATACAAGTCATAAAAAGTCTTTTCTTCTTCTACATTTTGTGTTGTAAAATTCATATATTGATCTTTATATGAAGTGCCTTTGTCTATTATTTCTCTCTCTACCCCTGTTACCATGACTACCATGGTTGTTGCGAAATCCTCCTCTACCACAACCTCTACTTGCTAAACAAACATTTTCTCCATGGTTGTTGGTTGTCTCCTTCACTTGAAGTGTCTTTTTTTTTCATTCCTTTCTAATGGTCTCTGAATTCTTGACTCATGAATTTGAAGCGAGCCTAACAGTTCGATAAATGAGAATAATAGATCTTTAGTTTTAGCTTCTTCTATAGTAGCCATGCTCAGACTTTGAAGTTAAACTTCTCAACACCTCTACAACAATTGTTTCCCTTTAAATTTTCTTTCCACTGAAAACGAAAGTGTACTTTGTTGGTATAGGTAATAACTATTAATTCTTCTATTTTTTTTTTTTAATTATCATATTCTTAGAATCAATCTCATTTAGATATGGTCCTGGTTCATTCATATATCCCTCGTGACCACAATAAATCTTTAATTCATCACTTTCTTTATGAAGTTGTAGCCATCATATTCTCACAATAAAAGCTTTTGAACCCAAAGAGCACATATTTGAGTGTGTGCTTCCTTTTGATTAAACCATAGGAAGAAAGGTCCATTATGGATTCCTGAAGATCTGCTCCCAAGGTAGCAACTTTGGAATTTTGACTGGTGCTCTTTTACCATTTGATTCTATCAGTATCGTCAATCCTTATTATGAAAATGATATTCATCAAATGAACACGTTTTCTAATCTCAATCCTTTTTCAGCGAGATCTAGACATAGGTTTTTAGTACGTTAGAATATTAGAGAGAAACCAAGAAGTTTGGGTTAGTGTTAAAATAAACTGCCCCATTAGCAAGGTTTGAATGAATATTGAGAGGCAAGACTATTGTCTATAAGCCTAAATAACGGAACGAGACCTATATTGTAACAATCCATGTTCAGGATTCCACACTTGATTGTCCTAATATTCTCATGTATTCACTTTAACACAGCTACGTTACTTGTTTCTCGCTTCTAAAAGTGAAGACTATCCTCACAGATTAACACAGATCTTTTAGAAAAAAATTTAGGTCATCTAACATAAAATTGCTCCAAGCAAAGCAGAATTAACTCTGGAGTTCTTATGATTGAGTCACCGAAAGAAAAGTGTACCTTGTTGGTATAGGTAATAACTTTTTTCTTAGTTATTTTATCCTCAAGATCATTCTCAATTCAAATGTGGTTTTGGTTCATTCATGTATCTCTTTTACTCAAATATCACTATATGAACATAATTAAACTCTTCACGATATTTGATGGTTGTATCTCTTGAGAAGAGATGTATTGAATCCAAATATCTATTCACAAGGATATTTTGACACAAATGTTCAACAAAGTTGAAGGTTTTATGGTGGTTGATTGACTTTGAATCTATCTTTGGGGTGTTTTAGTCCTAAAGTTCCTTATAGATCTTGAATCTTGAGGGCTTCATTTGTAATGAACTGGTATGTGCAAATTGACGATGATCTATGTTGATTCTTTATTTCTTTATCGGATCGCTCCTTGAGGGGAGCTTTCTTTGAAATCATTGTTCTTAGAAGCTTGGTCATAATGATAAACTTAAAATATCATTGTTGAAATAATCTTAACTTAATCCTAAAATGCTATAAACTCTTAAACTACTTCCCAAGTACTTAACTATTCGATTCACTTTCACCAACGAAAACCAAAGCAAACGAATAAGTGAGACACGAATACTTTATTCTATAAGTTTTGAAGTAAAGGTCTAAAAAATAAATTTATTTTTGAGGTATAAAAAGTATGGATTTGATTGGCTCTATTGTCATGTGATTGACTAGCTATTGAGAATACAATGCTTTGATACTTTAACCGATGAGAATTAGAATTTGAAGGTTGAAAGAAGGTTTTGTTACAGAGGTAAGGTTAAAAAAATCAAAGCGTTTAACATTGTATTTTATAGGTCCATGAAAAAATTTAAAAGTGTCTAACCAGTCTATAAACTTTTAATTTTGTGTCTGATATATCCCAAAAATAAACTTTTAAGAGTTTACAAATTTTTAGATACGAAATTGAACCTCTAAGTCTCATTACATATAAATTTTAATTTTATATAGCTTTTAGATCAATGGATTTTTTTAAAATTTAAACAAGAACTTATTGAAAAGCTTATTAGACATTTTTAAGACACATAAATCTATTAGACATAAAATTTAAAGTTTTAAAAGCTATAACGTCCTTAATTTGACCTAAAATTAAAACCTAATAACTTAATAGATACAAAATTACAAGTCCAGGGACCTATTAAATTATTATCAAAATATCACGAACATATTAGACATAATATTAATAAGTGAAGTATCTATTGACCTTTTTTTAAAATTGAAAAACGTATTAGACATAACTCTAAACACGTAAAAAGAAGCTCGTAGTTTAAAGATGTGTAGTTTACCTGAATAGAAGGGCGAAAAGAAACGTAATAACAGGAATAGCATTTATAGTTGCTGCAGCTAAACTGGCTGATGTATAAATAAGAGCAACTCCCTGGAGATCAAGACATACCGTTATCCTGCAAATAGTTCATTCAGGTTAAAAAATTATATTCACCAACTTTATGAAATTATGAGTTGATTATTTTAAGTGAAATTAAGGGTCTAAATGAGTTGAGAGATGTGACCAATCTTATTATTCAATCTAGGTTAGATTTTTTTCTTTTTGGATTGGGTGATTTTTTAAAAAATAGAAAACTTTAGTCATTTCTGGTTAGTGGTGAGCTGTGACGGATAAATGTTTGATATTTAACATGGTTCGAGAAGAAGGAAGATTTTTTTTTTTTTTTTTTTTTTAAANTCAAAGGCAGCTTTGGACAGCAGAAACATTCCTGCATATATGCTGTGTCTCAGTAACACTGCAAAATAAGGCTTCTTTTCCATCTTCCTCAAACTCTGTAATTTGATTGGTTCTTTGATTGGTTCATAAACATATCTTCTAAATCTTTAGTGTTTTGGTTTCCTATGGGCCAAAAATAATGATTATTATGTGGGCCACTTGTTGAAGGATAAGAAATGGGTTTACCCACCAATTATTGAGCTATAGTTTCCATTTAAAAAAGGAGCAACTTTGGTAGAAACTAAGAGGATTGTGTTTGCTTTATTTAGCTGTCCCTTTTAGAAAACAATACACAATCTGTTCATTCACACGTTTTGTTAAATTATTTATGGTGATGAGACTTTTAAGAGGCCTATTTGCATATTGTTAGAGCAACAACATAAACGTCTTATTAGTTCTAAACATCACATTATATATCTTTTTGTAACCACTACTAACTTAAAGTAGTTGAACATAAAAATATATCCGCAGGAAAATAAAGACTAGAACTATATTTGAAATAGAAAACTAGACCAGTTTTTTTGACAAGAATTAGTATATCACATACCCCAAACTCTTTATGTAGTTTCTGAAATGCTTCCAATTTGAGAGGCTTTGTCAACAAATCAGCAAGTTGATCTCGAGTACCACAAAACACTAAGTTGACAGTGCCTTCTTTTGTAAGATCTCTAAGAAAATGAAATCTCACACTTATGTGCATAGAACGACCATGTAGAACGGGATTTTTTGACAGCTTAATAGTTGAAGCATTATCACACATAAGTTTGGTTCCTTCTGTCTGTAAAGAACCGATCTCTTTTGAGTATTCTTCTCGTCCAAACAGCTTGACATGCACATGCACATGCAGCAACAAACTCTCCTTTGTGGTTGATAAAGTGACTATAGGTTGCTTTCTAGATGACCAAGTCACTGCTCCTTCACTCATCATAAACACATGCCTGAAGTGCTTTTGCGGTCTTCTATGTCGCCGGCGTAGTTACTATCACTAAAACCGATCAGCTCACTCACTCCTCCCCTTTTGTAGAATACACCATAGTTCATTGTACCTTTCAAGTACCTCAAAGCTCTTTTTGCTACTGCAAAATGTTGTTGCGTTGGACAAGCCATAAAACGACTTATTAGACTAACAACAAACATAAGATCAAGACGGATGGTAGTGTGATACATCAAGCTTCCTACTATTTGTTTGAAAAAAGTTGCATCCATTTTAATGCCATTTTCATCTTTACCAATTTTTTATTTGATGAAGTCGGATTCGATTCGGCTGAACCATGCTCTAGGTGCCTGTTTTAACTTGTAGAGTGATTTGTTGAGCTTATACACCATATGTTCACTCCCCCTTTCTTCATAGCCTCTTGGTTGTTCTACAAAGATATGATCATCCTCACAGTATCCATTCTAGCTATCGGCTCAAAAACTTCAGTTTAATCAATTTCATGCTCTTGTGTGTATTCTTTTACCACCAATTTTGCCTTGTATTTGTTAACCTCTCCAAGCTCATTTAACTTAGTTTTATAAATCCATTTTACCCCAATTTTCTTAGCACCCGCAGGAAGAGCTACTAAGTGCCAGGTCTGATTTTTTTCAATGGATTTAATCTTCTCATCCATGGCAATCCTCCACTTTGAGTTTTTGACTGCTTCCTCACACTTTATAGGATATGAATTTGTAAAAAATGTCATGTTAACATCATCTTCTTCGAACAAACCTTCACCGGAAACATGCTCAACGAGACGATAACATCCATCAATCACCCAGAGCGCAGATTTCACAAAAATCTCATTCTCCAACACATGATATTTGTACTAGCTATATAAAGAGATGTTATACGATAAACAAGATCCAACACATTCGCATACATGAGCATGTAATTGTGCATTTATTCCATATTGTACTAGCTGTATAAAGCGATGTTATACAATTAACGAGATCCTAACACATTCGCATACAGGAGCATGTAATTGTGCATTTATTCCATATTCCTAGGTATAGATCATGTTAAACTATCCTTAGAGTCAGTTTTTCTAGCATGCATGCAAATCATACAAGTATTACTTCTTAGAAGTCCGTGTGGTTACTTACAAGTCTAACACATGTCTTCCCGAGCTTTGATTTATAGCCGAAGATGAGTACAAAAATTCCAAATATTTTCTGAAGGCACCTAGTAAATATTAAAGTAAGGTTAGTATTGAAATTCGGGTAAAAATTCGACAAATGGGCATCTAATAGTTTGAAATAGGGGTCCCATAAATTACTTTTTTTTTTTTTAACAGACTCTCCCCAAATTTCTCTCAAACTTCTCACAATCTCTCCCCCCAAAGCTCTCTCCTTAGCCAACCCTTGTCACCCAAAACTTAAAAAAACTCCTTTATAGATTCTCTTTTACAGTAAATAATTTTTCTTCACATGGTAGCTATTATTAAGAGTAGGTATTCATTGTCTCTAAAAAGAGGCCTTCATAGTAAGTCAATTCTCCAAAAAAAAAAAAAAAAAAATTATGTTTTAGGTTTGTTTTGTCAAAGTGCACCTATTAAATTATGTGACCCAAACAACAAAATATTATTGACATGTTTTCTTTTTAATTAATCGTTACTACCCAATATAGAAACGACGAAAATATGGAACATAACTTGATTACAAGGAATAAGAACGACAAAAATGTCAGTCCTAGGGCAAGAAAGCAGTTATACTCTAACCTAAAATAATTCCATCAAAGTCTTCCAACAATAGAAAATAAGATCTTTACCAAACATTTATAACATTCCAAGACTCTACTCATGAAAATTTTCTAGTATTTGCATGAAGTCTAATACATGGACCATTATAAAATTTAGAGAAATAGTTTTGCAGAAGTTTAAACATGATAGTGATGTCATTGGCTTACATAGCTTGACTTGGATTTCAAAGGACAAAGATGAACTTTCATTTCATTAAGGATAAATTGGTGACATCAACCTAAGGTAATCAGGTGAGTGACTTTACTATTGACACGGTTGGAAGAATTGTCCTGTGTATGATGACAATTGTCAAATGACCTCTGCACATGTCATGTGTTTGATATGATGTGTTATGATGATATATTATGCTATGATGATATAATATATTATGATGCTATGATATGTTATGATGATGTGATATGTTACAATGCTATGATAGGTTAAGATGATGTAATATGTTACAATACTACGATATGTAGGATGATGTGATATGTTATGATGACACGAAATGTATAACAATATGATACATATGATATATCATGTTATGATGATATGTATGTATGAGATGTCATGTTGCATTATGACATGAATATGCTTGGCAATAAAATGTCTGACATACTACATGTATGACAATGAAGAATTTTCGGATGCACAACTCCTAAGTAATGTTATGATTGATGTAATGTATGAAAGCTTATGCATGCATGTTACATAGGGTAATGTGTCAGGAATGTATAAAGTTCTTTCACATAAATGGTTTAAGAAGAAAAGAACCTCATGTATACTGTATGTTCATAGGCATTGTGATACTTCTCCTTTTATGATGAGTATAGACGCATACACTATGATAATGAGATGACCATCATTCTTGACATCATGCACGACGGTCATTGTATCTTCAAGAGTCTGGCTACAGTCAACTAGCCCGACTAGTAGGCTTAGGGGGTGTGTGAGCCTGCCTTTTGGGCCCATACTCATACACGTCGGTCATATGTAGAAAAGTACTACAGATCCAATTTGTTCACACTGGAAGCCACCTAAGAAACTATGGTTTTAAATGATAGGTCCCTATTCATGATGAATGTGTTTGAATCCCCTAACCCTAATGGTGGGGCCACTTACTGATTATTTCAACATACTCAAGTCATGTGCTACTTTTATATTTCATGTAAAGGTAAGACACTTTTGTACGGTTGACAGTGGCATCACACTAAAGACCATGAAACTTGAATAGGATAGTTGCATTTATTTTCGTAAATCTTAGGTTAGTATAGGGCACTGTTATTTAAATATTTTCCT
The DNA here is from genome assembly GCF_002738345.1 of Cucurbita maxima. Lineage (NCBI taxonomy): Eukaryota > Viridiplantae > Streptophyta > Magnoliopsida > Cucurbitales > Cucurbitaceae > Cucurbita > Cucurbita maxima. The sequence continues at coordinate 337,132 of NW_019272060.1, forward strand.
TGATTTCTATTTTAATTTATTTTGAAGACTTCATTTGTATTGTGTTAAGACCCTTTTGTAAAGGTACAAGTCTGTGGCACCGTTTTAAGAATTTGTTTTAAATGAATGATTCTGCATAAAAAAAGTTATGTGATTCATGTAATAGCGACTCTATGCCCCTAAAAAAATTAGGGTCGTTAAAAATATTCTTACCAAAGTCATCACTTTTGATTTACTCTGTTTTCGTTGTGAATCTCGGCTGGGTACCATCATAAAACTTCAAGATTTCTTTTCCTAATGCATCATGTTCAAGAATCATACCTTATTAATGCAAGACTTAATGATTTTCGAAACTATTCCGAGAGCGAGCACATGTGGAATTTTTGAAACTATTTTGCCCCGTTGACTTTGACCTTTTTTTAGTTTTTATATTTCTTTCTTGGTTCCTCGAGACCTCACGAGCACTTTTACCCTATGTGATTAAAAAGAAATTTCTTGATGTATCTCACTACCACCCGTCTTGACTTCTTAAAAAAGAGCAGGAACTTTGAACCTAAAACATTTTATGCCCAAAATTTGGAACAGAATAAGAATTTGGAATGGACACCTCATCCTTCTGGCAATCACATACTTCCTGATATTTTTAAAACGTGTATGCTAGGGAGAGGTTTCAACATCTTTATAAAAAAATGTATAAAAAAATGTTTCGTTCTCCTCTCCAACCGATGTGAGATCTCACAATCCACCTCCCTTTGTGGCCTAGCATCCTTCCTGGCACTCGTTCTCTTCTCCAATCGATGTGGGACCCCTCAATTCACCCTCCTTCGAGGCCCAACGTCCTTGTTGGGAAACCACCTCTTGTCCATTCCCTTCTGGGCTCAGCCTCCTCGCTGGCACGTTGCTCGGTGTCTGGCTCTGATACCATTTGTAACAGCCCAAGATTTCTAATCTCACAATCCACCTCCCTTTGGGGCTTAGCATCCTTCCTGACACTCGTTCTCTTCTCCAATCGATGTGAGACCCCCCAATCCACCCTCCTTCGAGGCCCAACGTCCTTGTTGGGAAACCACCTCTTGTCCATCCCCTTCTGGGCTCAGCCTCCTCGCTGGCACGTTGCTCGGTGTCCGGCTCTGATACCATTTGTAACAGCCCAAGATTTCTAACTAGAATATTATTTGTTCGGTGTTCACTAGGGAGAGGTTTCTACACTATTATAAATAATGTTTCGTTCTCCTCCCCAACGGATTTGGGATCTTACATAAATTTTTTTAGTTCACCCCACATTCGATTGATCCAAGCAAATACACTTAAGTTTAGAGTTTCTATGTTTCAGTTTCCGAAAAAGAAGTGCACATTATTGGTATAAAAAATAATTTTTAATTGTTTAAATCTTTCTTAATCATCTTATTCTTAAAATAGCTTTCCTTAGAATATAATCTCCATTTATTTCTTAAAATAGCTTTCCTTAGAATATAATCTCCATTTATTTCTTAAAATAGCTTTCCTTAGAATATAATCTCCATTTATTTATATATTTCTCTTTTAAAAGGTCTAAAACGAAAGAAAATAAAGAAAGAAAGAGAGTAAAACAAATTAAATAAGATGGTAACTATTGTTATTGCTAGGCAAATATTAAAAAAATACCTTCCACTACAAAGATTACCTAATATTTAAAACCAACTATTATGTTGTCTTTTGCAAACTTTAATTGTCATCGGTATCTTTTAGCTTCTTTTCATTTACATATCAGCCTTTTGCTAATTGCTACTTTATTTTATATGCTTTTTATCTTTTAAGTTTGTGCCTAAAACATCATTCAATTTAAAATCTTGGGAACTTTAAAAATATCTAAATTTTGTTTTAGAAATAGTTTGATATAAAATTGAATTTCATTTTTAGTAGAATTATATGATTTAAATTTTATGTCTAATAAAGTCTTGAATTTTATAAAATGTAATAATTAAAGTATAGGAGCCGATTGGTCATAAATTTTACATAATAAGAACCTATGAAAAAATTTAGTAGTATATGACGAATTGAATAAAAAAAAATTAATGTTTAGAAATTTATAAGACATTGAGTTAATAATGTAATATATATCTTTTTTAATTTTACTTTTCTAGATTGTTTTTCATCAAATTTAAAATGATTTCTAGCTCATTTGTATCAATTTTAAACTGAAAGAGGGATAAACTTTAGAAGTTTGATAGGGTAGGATTGAGGATGTGATGGAATAGCCAATGTACTTTGTGGTTAAGATAGGTTTTGAAGCTCCTACCCCTAATATAATTGATCGACCCGTCATCTCTTTCATTCTATAATGTCTTTATTTCCAGACATTATGTCATGACCAAAATTTTGATGTAACGACTTTATTTTTCTCTTAGGATAAAGTTTTTACCATATGCATGACATAAACTTTGTGTGCGGGAATATTCATTTAAAACAATTCATAAACAATGTTATGGACTTAAATGTTTAAAGTAACACCCTTAATAAAACACAAAAACATTTAAAACGAAAATGAGAAACGACATACGGAAAATAAAATAATATTCTATTCTAACCTAAGACTACGAAAATATGAAATGCATCTACCTTAACACAGGTTCCATGGTTTTCAACGCATTGTCACCATCATCTGTACAAGGGTGCCTCGCTTTTATCTGAAATGTAAGAGTACCAAGTATTTTACGAAATACTCATTAAGTAAACTCATTATTGGGGTCGAGAAATGCAAACAAATGTAGTATTGAGGACCTATCATTTAACCCATCATTTCATTTTCTTAGGCTGCTTTCCAATTCAGGCAAGGTTGGATGTGAAGTATTTCTCTACACATGGCGCACACATGCGAACATGAAACCACCAAGTGGGCTCGCACACCCCCTAGGCTTACTGGTCGAGCTAGCACTCGCTAACAGGATGTTGTTGGACACCACAGAAAGAAAACCGTTGTTGTTACATCATGGTGAACATAAATGTCATAATAATACTCGTAATGTACGTGCCCGTAGAGATCCTCATAACCTTCGATCATGGCATAATGAATGATGCAAGACAAAACTCCATTCATTCACAACATATTATATCCGAAAATTTTGCGTGCATAACTCTTGTACATTACTTCATACATAGCTTAGTTTTCATGACATGACATAAGGAGGCTTGTGCATCATATATTATCGCTTTCATAACAAGTTCATACTTTGTGACATGAAAACATCTTAACATAGCTTAGCATGGCGTCAACCGTACAGGGGTGTCTTGCCTTTACCTGAAATATAAAAGTAGCTCATGGCTTGAGTATTTCAAGAAATACTCACTAAGTGACCTTATTATTGAGATCCGAGAATGCAAACACATGCAATCATGAATATGGAACTATCATTTAAAACTATAGTCTCTTAGGTGACCTCTAGTCCAAAAAAATTGGATGTGTAGTATTTCCCTACATACGACCCACACATACGAACATGCACCTACTAGGCGGGCTCGTGTTGGTTTGTGGCTGAAAAGACCTATATTGATTTATGAGGAAAGTTTTCACTCTTAAAAGCAAGGAGTGAGTAAAATGACCATATCACAAGGGATGCAGAGGAATGTCGGGCCGATCATGTATCGTAGTAGAATTCCAAATTCTAAGCATGATTTAGTACACTAAACTTTAGATTTAACCTAAAAATATTTTATAATTAAATCTCTAGACCATCGATTTTAAAATGGACTTTTGAGTTTCTCTTATACAAGGGACACAAAAAAATTTTAAATTAGTATTTAGAGGCCTGTCAAGTATTAAGAATGTTACTTTATCATATTAGATATGTTTTGAATCTTTTTTAAATTTAAGAACATATTAGGCGTTTGTGGTCTTAGAAATTCGATTAAGCTTAAAAAGCTAGTCTTGAGTGACGTAGAAATGTGAGATGTGATTTAAACCGCTAGACACCCTAAGAACCTAGTAAATCTCCACAACACCTAAGAAAATTTAAGTCAGCTTGCACGGCCATTAACAAGGTGAACGATATCATAGAGCCCGACCACCTCCAATTCCCTCAAGACCTCAATAGCACTATTCAATGACTTAGATCGAACCTAGTAGTGCCCTTGCCAAGTTGTAGGCATTTAGGAAACCGTACCATTGAGCTTGAATAATTCAAATAGGATGAGATACCGAGGCTACTTGAGGAGTTACTATTGTGTGTAATAATGGGTTGAGAGTAATTTCGTAAATCCGGCCTAATAGGGGAGTGTTGAAATATTATCACTAGCCCAATAGAGTCAAGCCCAATACTTGTACGAGCCCCTTGTATACTCATTTTAGTAGAGATTTTAGGAAAGATACCTAAAGATTTTAGGAGAAAGAGATCTAGATATTTTAGGAAAAAGATTCAGATTTGTTAGGTCCAGATTTAGATTTGTTAGGTCTAGATTGCATACGCTTAGTATAAATACCCCTCCACCCTACATAGGTTATTCGAAATCCAAAAAAAATAAAAAACAGTAGTATTCTAAAGAGTGTCTTGTATTCTCTTCTCAATTGGTCTTAATAAAGAGTGCGAGTGTTTGCCACAAAGAGTAGAGTTGTGTTCAACAATTGGTATTAGAGCGAGGTTAGTGTAGGTTATCTGATCTCTTGGAATTCTCAGTATGCTCTGTGGCTACAACTTTGTCTGATCTTCCACATTAGAAACGATTTCTTGAGATTAGTAGTAAGTGAGTTTCTTTTGTGTCGTGAGTAGTATGTGACTCTATAAGTCTTGTGTCGAAAGAGCTTATTTGGTATTACTGAGATATGGCCAAACACAATGGGTGATTTCCAAATCGTTGGAGGAATCAAGAAACTCAACAACAACAACTACAACACATGGGCAACATGCATGATATCCTATTTACAAGGACAGGATCTTTGGGAGATCGTTGGCGGGTGTGAAACTATGCCGCCAGAGGAGGATTCTAACGGTGCCTTGCGCAAATGGAGAATCAAAGCAGGCAAAGCAATGTTTGCCTTGAAAACCACAATCGAAAAAGAGACGTTAGAACACATTTGGGATGACAAGACACCAAAAGAAGCATGGGACACGTTCGTGATGTTGTTTTCAAAGAAGAACGATACGAGGCTACAACTTCTGGAGAATGAGTTGTTGTCAATTTCACAACGTGACATGACGATTGTTTAGTACTTCCACAAGGTCAAATCGATCTATCGGGAGATTACTGAACTAGACCCAAAGTCTGCCATTGTAGAATCTCGAATGAAGAGGATTATAATCCACGAATTGCGACCAGAATATAGAAGCTTTATTACTGCTGTACAAGGATGGCCCACTCAACCATCACTTGTAGAGTTCGAAAATTTGTTAGCCAGCCAAGAAGCCATGGCTAAACAAATGGGAGACATCACATTGAAGGGTGAAGAAGAAGCACTCTACACAAGTGAAAGTCGGAGCAATAATAGGTTGTCTACCAAACGTGGATACAATGCTGACAAAAGAAGAAGCCACCAAGGAACTTCACAACCTGAGAGAGCTCAGAAGAACGACAACAAGAGTTTCCAAGGAAAAAGATTTGAAGGTATTTGCTATAATTGTGGGAAAAAGGGCCACATGTCTAGAGATTGTTGGTCCAGAAAAAAGTCGGTTGAAAGCAATGTGGCAATATCAAAAAAGAAGATAGAGAATGAATGGGATGCAGAGGTACTATGTCCAATAGTAGAAGACGAGCTAGCACTCATGGCAATGATGGAAGAGCATATCGATTACGAGGATGACTGGATCATTGATTCAAGATGCTTAAACCACATGATTGACGATTAAAGCGGTACAATGGAAGAGGGGTGGCCCTCAAAGAAAGAAATACTCGGTAAGTAGCCTTAATGTTGTGATTGGGAAATGCAATTACATGCAATAATAGTGGGACCTATCTTTTCATAAAAACATCATAGTCTTCAACTTTACTTTTCAATCCAACATACGACCCATGTAGTACTTCTCTACATACGGCCCACGCATGTGCGCATGGACTTACCAGACCAATACGTACCCTTGGGTATGGTCTTCAGTTAATGCATGCTCAAGCTATCAGAGCCTTAGAGGGAAAAGAGTTTGCGTAATATCATGGTGTACATAGATATCGTAATGGACGCATTTGTACTAATCATAACAATATATGTTACATAGAATGCATGAGGTCTAAAAAACATTAAATCATGACATATACTTATGATATAACTCATACCTCCATTCTATTTTTTTCGTGACCTAGTGTCACTATGAGACATATATATATGGTACTTATTGTATCTTTGGTAATTAACATAATGACTTACCAATATCTCATTGTCACATTGTCACAGAGTGAACATCACGCCATGTAAACTATATTATCACAACATAGTCCATATCATAACATAATCATATCATAGTATAATTTGTATCATGACATAACTTATATTATAACATAAACATAATATAACACACATTAAACAATGATAAATCATAACTTGTACAAGGGTCATAGGGCATGTGTCATTCATACAGCAAACAAGTCATCCAACCAAGCTAACATTAAAACATTTACATGGTTGACCTAAGTCGAAATCACTATGCTCCCTTGATACGACAACTAAGAAGTCTCTCAATCATAAATTAGAATTTTATTATGAAAAATTGGTTCAATTAATTTGCATATAATAATCTAACGTGAGCTCTTAGTTTAAATTGCTTAAAAATTAGTTATACTATCCTCAAACAACTCCAAAAGTGTCAAAAACGTCTCCCATAGAGTCAGACTCGAACCAAAAAATATCAAACCTAAGCTAGAGCAGTCGCCCTCGAAAGAGGTCAAAAATATCAAACTCGAGCTGGATCAATTGAGAGGTTGAACATGAGTCATCAGAATATGAATTCTCCGATTGGTTTCGAACATGAGTCATCAGAATATGGATTCTCCAACTGGTTTCGAACATGAGTCAAACGGAACAAGGAAAACACATTCATCGCTCACCATCATCCGAGTTGTATTCCATAAATGTTATAATATTATTATCATCTTCAATATTTCTTCCTTTTTCATCTTATTGTTTTCAAGAAAGTAATGGAAATGAATGATGTTGGGACCTTATATTTGTATGATTTGCCTGCTTTCTTCATTTTCTTACTTTAATTCTTTTGTCCATTTTAGACCAAAAGAGAAAGATACAAATATGCACATGTTCGATATTCAAAGAAAAAGGACCTCTTCTTTTCTTTACTCAGTCCAAACACGTTATGAAACTCTTCTTTATCATTATTAGATATTGACATTGTTGTATTGATTTTAGACCAAAAGTTTTAGTTTTACAAATAAAAACCTTACATTTGAATAAATTATGCAATTATCATATACGCAAACAAGAAAATTACACAAAAACTAACTCTACACGTGCAATAAGGAGATGAAAAATAAAACTCAAAATGATGTGAACCGAGGCCAAAGAACATCTATTATCATACCTTAAGGTCTAATTACAAGGTCGAGAGTCAAAGAAGCTACAACGAATTTTAATTACTTATAACTAAGCTATGGTGAGTTCGTCAAACGAAGTTTTATAAGACGTTGGAGTCTTTCCCACATATTATGTACAAATTAAACTTCAAGATAGAGGATGTATTAGATGTATTTTAACTTACATTTAATGAACTCATAGTTGAATTTATGGAACATAAGTTGAAACTACTAGATAACACTTCTTTTATTAGAATATTTTAATTGTAATTTCAATTTTTTCTTTTATCATTTAAACTTGTTTTAGTATGTGAGTTAGGGTTGTATTATAACTTACATAATTTACCATATTTCATCGTTGACTAGTCAATTTTAGTTGTGTCTCTTAATCTTTTGAACGATGTAAAATGTTGTATAAAATCTTCTTTTTCTTTCATTGTCAACACCATATTCTGAATTGAAATGAATAGGGTTTCTTTTCGGTGTTTGTTGAAAGATAGATTTTTTATATTACAAATTCTTGTGTTTTAGAGCTTGCATGTCTGAGTCATTCAAATAGAGTTGATCAAACCCGTTGTGGAGTGATTTCAATCATTGAGTTTAGAAACAAATTTTCATTACTCCTAATCTTATATGAAGATAATTTGTTCCAAAACTTTTTCTTCAGCGAATTCCTTATCGTTTTGGGATTCTTGGATATTTTGCATATAAATGAGATGTTCTTATCCACTTTAAGTATAAACTCCCATAGCCTTCCTTTTACTTCCTCAAAGACCTCATATCAATTGAGATAATGTTCTTTACTTCAATATCCGGCCAATGACTTCGCGCTCGTATGTCACTATCAATGTTTAACTATCCATAGAAATGGTGGGCTTGCAGTATTGGACAAAAGTTTGCACAATTTTCAATAAGGAACCCATATCTAACCATGGGAAGTTTTTTAAAGTTGGAAAAAGTGGTTTCCAAAGTGAAGGTTGAAGGAGAAACTCAAAGGATGAAGTTGTAAAAGCACTACAAACTGAGCGCCTAGCTTTGTTTTAGCCACTCTTTTCTTCTCAATGTTGGTGTAATTTAGCAATAGCTTTGAGGAAGTAGAAAGAAAGGTGCGAAGGAAAAGTTGGAAAAAAAATATTTTTAACCAAGAAGATTGCACCCACGTCTAGCTTTTAGAAGCTCGTAGTCTCGGATTGCCACTCTTCTCGTTATGTGAATGTCACCCGATTTTTGGGGTTTCAAATCGTGGATCATAACAAAACTTTTTGCAAGTTTAAAAATAACAAAACGTTTAAAAGATGAAAATAAAAAAAGAAAACATTTACAAAATTCAAGAGTAGGTTATGAGATACAAAGTAAATCACAACCTACATATAAAAAGAAAGACGCTCTGAAACTATCATAATCTATGGCAGCACAGCTCTTAAATGCTCCTCACCTCAACTAACTCATCAACGATCACTTGAAAAAAAAAATGATAATATCTAGTGAGTATAAAAATACTTAATCTAGTAGGTTTTAATCGCATCCATGACTTAGTTAGTTACCACATCCTTTAATCACAGCTCTAATAAGTTCAAGGGTAAGTTCTTATTAAAATATGATATTTGGAGATATATTTTAATAATTAGTTAGGAGTATATCTGATATATTCTCTAAGAAGTTAAGATATGATATTTGGAGATTTTAATAATTAGTTAGGGGTATATCTGATATATTTTGGGAGTTGTGAGTAGTATATTTTATTTTAGATTTGATTAACCATATATTTTATTTATTTTTATTTATTTACCAGATTTAGTTAGTTATATATTTTTTCCTATTTTTAGGTATTAGTTGATAGTTTGTATCTTATTTAGACCTAGTAAACATGAATGAAGATCATATTTTCGATCCCAGTTCTATTTCTATTTCTCATTCTTAACATGATATTAGAGCTCCGATCTTGGTGTTCTTAAATATCAAAATTTCCTTTATGGCGGGATCAGCCAAATCCAGCTTCAAAATTTCAGATGTTGATTTAGATAAGCTAATGCGCCACTTCCCGTGAAACTGGACCACAAGATTATTTGATAGTAGAGAAAGAGAAAGAGAAAGAGTACTTTTGTTAGTAGTACTCAAAAGTGTATGATTTATTGAAGGAGTAATGAGTATTTGTAGAATATAATATCTGTAAAGAAAATAAAAGTAAGAGAGTAGTATGTGATTTGATTTAAATAATGTGTGATTAGTGTTAAGTATGTCAGTTGAATATTATGGGCTTAAAGGGTAACCCTTTTTGGGTGCTACTTTTTTATCCTTATTATATTCATCACTCTGATCAGATGTTCACTTGTTCCAATCAAATTAAATGGAGCAAATTATCAATCCTGGAGTAAAATTATCAATCCTAGAGTAAATCAGTTATGCATGCTCTTATTGCCAAGAAGAAAATTGGCTTCATTGAGACACAATTGAAGAACCATCTCAAGATGCAAATTCAACCGAATTTGAACTCTGGAATCAGTGCAATAGTATGATAATATCTTGATTAACTCATTCCGTTGAAGCAGATCTCGCTAAAGGGATTATTCACGCCAAGACAGCTCATCAAGTGTGGGTTGATCTTCACGATCAATTCTCACAAAAGAATGCTCTAGGAATTTTTCAGATACAAAACTCAATAGCAACGATGTCACAAGAAACCATGGCACTGTCAACATATTTCACCAAGCTCAAAGCACTCTGGGATCAACTGGAAGCGTACCGCACACCATTTACCTGTAATCAACGTCAAATACATATTGATCAACGCGAAGAAGACAAGTTGATGCAATTGCTCATGGGGCTTAATGAGTCTTATAAAACGTGAGATCTAACATATTGATGATGTCTCCATTACCTAATGTGAGGCAGGCTTATTCATTACTTGTACAAGAAGAGATGCAGTGTGAGGTAACTTCTGAACCTACTGAGAATTTCTCGATTGCATCAGCAGTGCAGAAGAAAACAACATATTTAAAATTTGCCAATGACAAATCGTGTGAACACTGCAATAAAAGTGGTCATACAATCAATGAATGTCGAATGCTTAAGTTTCACTGTAAGTTTTGTGATAGAAGGGGACATACAGAAGATCGGTGTCGGCAGAAAAATAATTCTGGAAGGACAAGACAAGTCAATCAACACAATAATCGTGGATATCGATCATCTGCAAATATGGTCGATGTTTTTCAGTTGAATACAGAAGAACAGTCACCTAATTCCATTCCAAATTTTTCTTCTAATCAATTACAACAGATAGCACAAGCCTTATCTGCAATCAATCATCACCCTTTGGTAATTCTGACAATCACATCAATGTTGCAGGTTTGTTTCCTATATCTACATTATCTATTAACTCTGCGAGTTCTAATTCATGGATTCTCGATAGTGGAGCTACGAATCACATAGTATCAAAATCTTCTGTTATGACTGAACCAAAGGCTGTCATCATGTCTACAATAAATTTGCCTAATGGAGAGACAGCACGTGTGTCACATACTGGCAATGTTTCTCTTAGCCCTAACCTTAAATTAAACAACGTTTTATGTGTGCCTTCATTCAATTTAAACCTAATGTCCATCAGCAAACTTACTAATAACTTGAAATGTTATGTCACCTTCTATCCTGATTCTTGTGTTATGCAAGACTTGGCTACGGGGAAGATGATTGGCTCTGGTAAACAATTTGGAGGTCTCTATCATATTTCTTCATCTCCAATCAAATCTTCAACTCATCAAGTATCTCAGTCATCTGATTTGTAGCATTTACGCCTAGGTCATCCTTCTTTTTCTCGTTTTAAATTTCTAGCTGATCAATTGCATCTTAATAATGCGAGTTATTCTCATAATTTTAGTATTTGCCCATTAGCAAAACAAACTAGGTTGTCTTTCCCAAGAAGTTCAATAACAACTCATTCTGCCTTTGATCTGATACATTGTGATGTTTGGGGACCACATAAAATTCCTACCCATTCTAGTTTGCATTTTTTTCTCACTTGTTGATGATTTTACTCGATGTACTTGGGTTTTTCTAATGCACATAAGTCAGAAGTACATCATTTGTTGATGAACTTTGTTAAATTCGTTCAAACTCAATTTCATACTACTATCAAGATAGTTCGATCAGACAATGGGACTGAGTTCCTATCTTTGCAACCATTCTTTACTTCTTGTGGCATTGAATTTCAACGCACTTGTGTCTATACTCCACAACAAAATGAAGTCGTAGAACGTAAGCATCGTCATATCCTAAATGTAGCTAGGTCTCTACTTTTTCAGTCACAGGTTCCACTTATTTTTTGGGGAGAGTGCATTTTAACGGCTGTTTATCTTATAAATAGAACGTCATCACCAATGTTATCTAACAAGACACCCTTTGAAGCACTCTACAAATGACCACCTACATTTCATCATCTTAAAGTTTTTGGTTGTAAATGTTATGCAACTATAATACATCCAAAGCAAAAATTTGAACCTCGGGCAATTCCTTGTGTTTTCGTAGGATATTCTTGTGGTTATAAAGATCACAAGTTGTATGACATGCAATCTCACAAATTCTTTATCAGCCGTGATGTTAAATTTTGTTAAGATGATTTTCCTTTTTCATCAGCTTCACAAACTTTGACATTAGCTCCTTCGACTTCTGTTGTACCACTTCATGATCCATCCTACTCAAACATCCATCCTCCACCTTTTATTCCTTCACCTTCTATTCCTCCTTCACCTCCTATCTCTTCACCTACTACTTCGTCTCCTCCACCTTCTCCAGATTCTCTCACTAATTCTAATCCTATCCCACTTGATACATCAGCTCCACTCCGACGTTCTAAACAGCCTCCAGTTTGACATAAGGATTATGAGATGTCTTCTAGAGCCAATTATTTAACCTCTAGCTCAAGTTCTGGCACTAGTACCAAGTATCTCCTTCATCATTATCTTTCATTCTCTCGTTTTTCTCCTACTCAACGTGCTTTTCTAGCTCTTATTACATCCCAAACAGAACCTAAAACCTATGACGAGGCAGTTGGCGACCCGTTATGGCAGTAGGCTATGAATGATGAAATTGCAGCTTTAGAACATAACCATACATGGTCTCTCATTCTTCTACCACCTGGTCATAAAGCTATTGGTTTCATTGGGTGTACAAAATTAAATACAACTTTAATGGTTCTGTTGAACGTTATAAAGCTCGACTCGTAGCAAAGGGATACACTCAGGTTAAGGTATTGATTACACAGAAACATTTTCTCCTACAGCAAAACTTACTACACTTCGTTGCCTACTCACTGTTGTTGCTGCTTGAAAATGGTTCACCCATCAGTTGGATGTTCAAAATGTATTTCTCCATGGTAATCTAGGCGAGGAAGTCTATATGTCTTTACCACCAGGTCTTCGCCGATAGGGGGAGAATATAGTATGTCAGCTTCATAAATCTCTTTATGGATTAAAACAGGCTTCTTGCAATTGGTTCTCCATATTTTCTACAACTATACAAAATGCAGGCTACACTCAGTCCAAAGCAGATTACTCTTTATTTACTACGAGTAAAAGTACTTCTTTCACTGCAGTTCTAATCTATGTTGATGATATACTGTTGGCAGACAATGACCTCAAAGAAATTCAATATCTCAAGACTAGTTTACTCCATAAATTTCTTATCAAAGATTTAGGAAATTTGAAATATTTTCTAGGCATTGAATTTTCTCTGTTCGAAAAGGAATTTTTATGTCTTGCTCTAGACATCCTTCCAGACAAATTTCCTATAGAGCAAAATCTGAAACTTTCTTTAACTGAAGGAGAGAAGTTGAATGATCCAAGTAAATACAGACGGTTGATTGGCAGATTAATATATTTGACTGCCACTAGGCCTGACATAGCTTATTTAGTTCGTATACTTAGCCAATTTATGCATGAACCAAGAAAACCACATTGGGAGGCAGCTCTTCGAGTTCTTAGATACATCAAAGGCACTCCTAGTCAAGAACTTCTACTACCATCTGAAAACAATTTAAGATTACAAGCATATTGCGATTCTGACTGAGGTGGTTGTCGAACTGCCAGATGGTCTATTTCTGGGTTCTGCATTTTCTTCCGAAATTCAATTATTTCTTGGAAATCTAAAAAACAGACTAATGTGTCCAGATCACAGCAGAAGTCGAGTATTGAGCTATGGAAAATACTTGTTTAGAGTTAACTTGGTTAAGATACATTCTTCAAGACTTGAATGTTCCACTATCCGAACCAGCATTATTATATTGTGATAATCAAACAACATTACATATAGCAGCCAATCCACTTTTTCACGAACGTACGAAACACATTGAAATAGACTGTCATATAGCTCGAGAAAAGTTACAAGCTAGAATCATCAAACCGTGTTATGTTTCGACTAAAATGCAATTGGCAAATGTTTTTACTAAAGCTTTGGGAAGACATGAGTTTGATTTTTTGAAGGAAAAGTTGGTGTGATTGACATACACTCTCCAACTTGAGGGGAGTATTAAGATATGATATTTGGAGATATTGCAAGTTTTTCGGCTACTGAGTTTTTTTTTTTCCCCTTTTCCTAAGTTTTCCGGCTACTGAGTTTTTTTTTCTTCCCCTTTTCCTTTTCTTTCTCCTAGGTCGTTACATCAACCAATTGAGTGGGGGAGGATGTCACGATCATACTTGTCCAATCTTGCTTGTCCTATAGCCACACATCGATGTCCCGATCTTGCTTGTCCAGGACGTGTTATTCATGGTCCTATGCCCATTCCAAACTCTTTTTACATGCTTTTATCTTAGAGATATGCCTTTACCATTTCATATTGTTTCAATACGGGGATGTATGACTATTCACCAAAATCATGTCTGCACCTGCCAGGGCTAAAATGCCCCAAAACATACTATGGGGTGATATGACTAGTTTTCACTTCTTCTCCCCTTGAGTTATATGTTATTTAAGTCGTAGTGTTTTTTTATTTGCATATAATCATATAACATTGCTTTCTTCCCTTCTTTCAAATCTATTTCTTCATTATTTTCTAAAATATTTTTCGCAAATGTAACTCGAGGTCTGAACGTACATCGACGTTGTCCCAACATCCGAATTTCTCACGGCTGACTTGTTCGCTGAGTTAGAACAAGTGTCTCACAATCGTTATCTCGTTGCCGCAAGAGTGCGATTGTGACAACAAGCAACACTCCTTGCACCCAACACTCGGCTTAAAGCATCTACTAGTGCGATCCCCTTTTGTTTTTTCTTTTTATTTATCCGAGTTTGAGAGGTGTGATCGAACTCCAAAGGTGTTTCCTCCCTTGCGAATCTCATTTATTTTTCTTGTAAACTTTTTTCTATTTTCTTTCTATTTTCATATCGTCTTCCACCGAACTCGAACTTGATTCCTTCACTAAAATTGAAAGTTAAAAGTTTCATACTAGCAATCCATCAAAATGAAAATCATACCATTTACTTAACCTTGATTTTTATCTTTGATCTTTTTTTTCCATTTTTCTTCTCCTTATTTTTCTTTAGTGTTTGGATTTATTTTAAGAACTTTTCCCTTGAAATTTATTTCTTAAAATTCTTAATAAAATCCAAAAACATTGAAATAAAAGGAATTATCGTGATTAGATGAAAGTCGCTAATTTAGGGAATGATCATGCGTTTATAATCAAGAAATACTATCCCCATTAGAACGAGGCCTTTTGGGGAAGTCCAATATAATGCTATGAGAGCTTATGCTCAAAGTGGACAATATCATACCATAGTGGAGAGTCGTGTTCATCTAACATGGTATTAGAGTCATGCCCTAGCCCTAGCCATGCCAATAGAATCCTCAAATGTCGAACAAAGATGATATGAACCAAAAGACATCAATCATACAATATACTTCAATGAAGATGTGAAGAAAAGGTTGTCAAAATTATCAAAAGATGTTTCAATTCGTGCCACATTGAAGAAGAATGAAGTTTGATTGTTATAAATTTTGGGTGAGTTACAATGTAGAGTAATTTAGAGTTATTGTATTTTAAGATTTTTTATTTACTTTGGGTTACAATTACATAATGACTAATTATGGCTATTAAGTATTAATGTTAGAACTCTTGGAATGCCTTCAATAGTTTCATTTTGAGACTATATAAAACCATGTATGTTGTATTTGTAAGTAGACTTGAAAAATAGATATAAAAGGAGC
The DNA here is from genome assembly GCF_002738345.1 of Cucurbita maxima. Classification (NCBI taxonomy): domain Eukaryota; kingdom Viridiplantae; phylum Streptophyta; class Magnoliopsida; order Cucurbitales; family Cucurbitaceae; genus Cucurbita; species Cucurbita maxima. The sequence goes on from NW_019272060.1 coordinate 352,796, forward strand.
ATTTGTGCTTTCTTTAGCCAATGACTAAGTTTATTTGCAATTCTATGTAGTTTAGGTTGCATGTAGATTCATTCAAGCTCGACATGATCATCTTGCTTGTGGACTGATTCGAATCTCAAACAATGTTCTTGCCTTGAGATATTCGATCAACAAGGTAATTCGAATCTTACTCCCCTTGTAGTGATTCCTTATCTTATCAAAAGGACTCCAAAAGAAAAAGTCGAAGACATAGTAAAAAATGACTAAGACTCCAAAAGAAAAATGAGTCGAGTCGAGTCTCAATTAAGGGGAGACGTACTTTGATCGATGGGAGGTGTTGGATGAAAGTCCCACATCGGCTAATTTAAGAAATGATCATGAGTTTATAATCAAGGAATACTATCTTCAATGTAATATCATTGTGGAGAGTCGTGTTTATCTAACCATCCTAACATTACAAACATTCCCCTTCAAGTTCAATAACAAATAAGATTATACGACTCTTATGGTGATCCTCAAACTCATATATGCAATTTATGACTAATATTTATATGATATTCTTATTTAAGAATAAGGTTAAAATTGATATAATTAGTCGAGAAAGAGATTTAAATGATTCTTTCTGTAAATTTTCCCGCAACTTCTCTCATTGATAAGGTATATGGGAAAGAAATTCACCGTGGTAAGTTACAAAAAAGAGTAAATCCGATGATGACTACTTTTACACTTGCTTCTCCGGACAACGATTGCTACTCACATCAGTGACAAAGTACACCATCATGGTCCAATCATGTATAAGCCGTAGCAAAGCCATAACTCGATTGAAATTAACGGAACCCATTCAAATTTGTTATTAATTTTAAAAAATATATTTTTGTTCTATTTATCTTATTTTTATTTAATTTATAATTTTTTAAAATATATATTTAAATGGAGTCTCGGTGTGAAAATAAATAAATATTTTATCTATGACATCTTATTTTTATTAAAAATAAAATAAAATAAATCTCATGAACAACTCAAAAAAAAAAAATATATATATATAAATAAAAAAAGCACCAGCCACTGGTTAGGGTTTGGGGTTTAGGGTTTAGGAGTTGGAACTTTTAAGCACCAGCGATCGCTCTAAACCCCTATTTCCCAAATCCACCATTGTTTTGTTGTTCTCAATTCGCCTATGATGATGAGACTCTTCTCCTCTGCAACGTTCTCGCTTTCCTCCCTCTGTTCTTCTTCTTCCTCCTACTCCTCCTCTCTTCCTTTTCCACCACGCGTTCTCCTTCTTAGCTTATCTCAATTTGCAACTTCTTCTTCGTCTTTGAGGCGCCACGACGAAGAGTCTCGAAATGTGAGGGTTTCGGTCTGGTGGGACTTCGAGAATTGCAACATTCCCGCGGCTGTGAACGTCTTTAAGGTCGCCCATTTGATCACTGCCGCGGTAAGGGCCAATGGCATCAAAGGCCCTGTTCAGATTACTGCTTTCGGTGACATTTTACAGCTCTCCAGGGCCAACCAAGAGGCTCTCTCTTCTACTGGAATTAGCCTGACCCACATTCCTCAAGGTTAGTTCATCAATCTAGTACTGGATTTTGGCTTTTCTTGTTCAAATTTATTGCCCCTTTTTTGTGTACTGAGTTTACTAGTTATTTTGATTCTCATATTATTGGACTCATTCAATTGTTGGATTCATTGGGAGTGCTACATTATTCATTCTCCAAATTTATTCTTTGGAGTGGAAAAATAATCCATATCTCCATGATTGTATCATTTTGGAAGTTTTGTAATTTTCTCATATTCTTTTGTATGATTGAGATGCGGTAGTTTAATTTAGTCTTCGTAGTATAGTTTTAGTTTAATATGCTATTTAGTCCTTGATTAATGTTTGTCCAATTTTGATGTGCAAAGCCATATTAGGATGCTGAATTCGCAATACGAGTTTGATTAGGAGTATGTATGAAGTTACAAATGTTGCCTACGCATATATACTAGAATGAGGAGACCTCTTTCTCTAGAACTATCGAACAGTCTCCCTTTAATCGAGGCTCGACTCCTTCTTTGTAGTCCTCGAACAAAATACACCCTTTGTTCGACACTTGAGTCACCTTTGACTACACCTTCGAGGCTCACAACTTCTTTGTTCGACACTTGAGGATTCTATAGACATGGATAAGTGAAGAGCATGACTCTAATACCATGCTAGGAATCACGACCCTCCACAATGGTATGATATTGTCCACTTTTGCTTTGTTTTTGGTTTCCCCAAAATGTCTCATACCAATGAAGATAGTGTTCCTGACTGACTTATAAACCCATGATTTTCCTCTTAATTAGCCAATGTGGGACTATTCCTCTCAATAATCCTCAACAGAGCCAATCAATAGTTAGACTGATTTGGGTAACCGAAGAGAGCTGTGGCAAAGTTTTCCAGATTTGTTTTAGTGATTAATGTAATGGAATTTACATCAAAATTTGTAATTTCTTTGTTCTTGGTAAAACTTTTGAAAAACTTCACCTTGTAATATTTTTCCGATGTAGGTGGTAAGAACAGTGCTGATAGGTCTCTTCTTGTAGATCTTATGTACTGGGTTTCTCAAAATCCTCCACCAGCACATCTTTTTCTAATTTCTGGCGACAGGGACTTTGCTAGCATTTTGCACCGCTTAAGAATGAATAATTACAATGTGTTGCTAGCAAGCCCTGACACTGCTCCTGGTGTTTTATGCAGTGCTGCAAGCATCATGTGGCATTGGAATACTTTGATTAGAGGGGAAAATCTAGTCGGAAGGCATTTTAATCGACCACCTGATGGTCCGTATGGTTCTTGGTATGGCCATTATAAGGTTCCTCTTGAAGACCCATATCCAGTTAATGAGCAACCGTCTTCTTTACGAGCCGAGGTTTCCGAGCTCAGTTCAGACCCTAAGCCTCGTCCCATTCCAAAGACAGTCATTAGGCAATTACACAACATTTTGAAGTTGCATCCCAAGGGAATCCTTATTACAGACCTTCGCTCAGAGTTGGGAAAGAGTATGGATAAGGACTTTTATGGTTACAAAAAGTTTTATCGCTTTCTTTTGTCAATGCCACACATTTTAAAGCTTCAAACAAATGGTGATGGCCAATGTATTGTCCGTCCAGTCACTCCAGGGTCCATAGAACCATTAGAGTGCAGTAGAGGTACATCTAGTGATGGCAATGGAGGGCAGGATCCTAATATGAGAGCAAATTTAAATAATAATGATTCCTCAACGGAATCGACCAGTGAATCAGTCCTTCCATCCCGTGAACGAAGTGCCGAAGACAGACAATTGAAGGTGAAACCATCTTCTGAATTTGGTATGTCTATTGGTGAAGGTATGGAAGGGGAATCATCAAGATTCCCGGTTTCTGAGCCACATGTTATAGAAGATTCAAAGCAAACCAGTCAATTTGAAGCTGAGAGTAGTAAGAATCCTTCAATTGGACAGCTTTCGGAGGCCGGGATGGGATTTTTTAGAAGAATATGGAGAAGGCTTTTAAGCAATAATAACCATATTTCTGAAAATGGAAGCCATAATATTTCTGAAAAATGCTCTACATCAGATGATACTTCCAAGCATAAAAGTTGTAGTGGCCTCCTTGGGAAGGCAAAAACTGTGAAGCCAATGAGTCAAGATGCTAATTGTGTGCATCCAGTTTCAATTTCACCTGATCATGAGTCTGCTAAGCTTCAGAAAACAGCCGTAGTTGCTAGTGAATATGATGTTAAATCTAGTTCTAATCCAGGATTACTTGGTAGTATTAGAAGAAATTGGTTCAAGTTTTGGGGAAAGAATACTGAGAACGGCGAAGTCAGCGAGTGTTCTTGTGAACGTAACCAGTTAAAGAATCAATCCGAGAATCACCATCTTTTTTCCAGCAATTCTTTTTGGCAAGATATCCAATCCTTTATGGAAACACCTAAAGGAGTTAAGATTATTTCGCGGTCGAAAACCAGGTTTGACATTCTCTTTGTTCTTATGTATCCACATATTCTTTGCATTATCAGTAACTTAACTGTTGGGTTTCTGCCCATTATGGCTTATATGGTCTTTTTCTCCTGTGGCCAGTTATTTCAACCTCTCCAAATTTAAATGTTTTTAGGAGAGATTTCAATCTTGGTGAGGGATATTGATCAAATATATGAAGTATTTGATATAGCCATCATTTACTTGCAGCTCTACATTATATAATTTAATTGTTGTATGCCTTTGTATGATATTATAGGGTTTACAATTTGTAATTTTTTTCCTGCTCCGACATATTTCAGGTCGGAGATAGCTGAAAATTTGCTAGAGGGAGGGCCTCCGGTTCTTAAATCTTTAAGCATTAGTGATCTGTTCGACTTTTTGGAATTGTTAATATCAGATAAGAAATGGGTTGTGGAATGCCCGTCTGAAGCAAATCCTTTTAAGCTCACTCTCTCTGTTGCTAGGAAAAGCTCTTGCACGAAACAGTTGCATCATGCAAATGGGTTGGCATCAATCTTTATGAACAAAGTGTCACAGTGCAGCTTGCAGGGATCTGCAGAACATGATTCAGATTCTGATAAGAAAAATGAAAATATTCCTCAAGCTGGATATTATACAACTATGACTAGAAGAAAGTTTCCAGAGAGGACAAGAAGCGAGATATTAGGCGACTGTCGAAAGCTCGTGGATGAGATCTTGAGGGATCACCCCGAAGGATATAAGATGGGGGCTTTCAGAAAACTGTTTCTTGAGAAGTATGGGTATCATCTTAACTTGCAGAAGCTTGGTTACCATAAGTTGGCGTCCTTGCTACAGATAATGCCTGGAGTGGCAGTAGCATCCACATTGATAGTTCCTACCAGTAAGGCCCCAAAGGTTTCGAAATTGGAAACTTCCCTTCTCAGCGATCCTGAGAAAAAGACGTCCCACATCGTAGTAACCTCTGATAATGAATCATCTGACCTGCTTAGAAAGGATGATGATTTCGAGTCCTCTTGGGAAGAATTGGGTCCAGCCTGCACAGATTGGAGCAACATAAATGAAGCAGAATCGACATTGATTAGTGATACAGCAGAAGCGACAGTGAAAAGACCAATGGTTGATTATGAACCTGTCCTTCCAGAGGATGAATTAACAGAATCTGATGGAGAATCTTGTCATGCTACACACAGATCAGAAGAGCAAGCCAAGCAACGACCAGACGAGGAAGAAAGCTCATTAATACAGATTCTCGATTCATGGTATAGCAACAAAGAAGACAGTAGGAAAAACAAGTCGGAAAATAACGATGAGAGGATCGATTGTTCTGAAAATAGTTTGAAGCTTTCTAGTTTAGCTGCCAAAAGTGAAGCAAATACAGAGAGCTTTGCTAGAAAACAAAGACATCAAAAGAGCTATTCTTTTGTTTCAGACACGGATGAAAAGGACGATGTAGAGCTGATTGATGGGATTTTTGGCATGTTGAAGAAATCAAGCGAGTCACGGATACATAATTGAATCGTGCATGTATAGTCCATTCATAACACTTCATCGAATCATGGAATTTTTTTTTTCATAGGGAAACAAGTATTTGGTATTTGGTATTTGGTATCTGGTATACAACATTGTTTGGAATTGATTATTGGGCTCGTAAAGTGAAGGGTGATATGGAAATGGAACACCATATCATCCTCTGACCCTCCAAATTTACAAGCAATTAGAACGTTTGTAAGCTTTAGTTTAGATGGCTTAGATTTGAAGTTTACTCGAATTACTTTTCCTTTCTGGTTGGGTCTGGTATTCTCTCTTCATTTTGCAGTTCTTATGCTGCAATTTGTATTGAAGAATTGATGCTGGTCAAGGAGGATTCAGGTGTGGCCAGGTATAACTCTCCGTATATTGCTCCCAAATTTCCTAAAATATGATGATTAGAATCTTTTATGCCGTTTTTAAGCTTCCCGAATCATAGGAGAACCAACACGTTATCAAGTGTATAATGAGAGTTCCTGGAGCTGCTGACAGACCTCGTTATGTTGCAGGACCATCCATTGTATATATATGTCTTGTTTCTAGATTTTTAGTGTAGGCTTTTTAGGACTAATTATAGTCCTAAAATAAAAAGTTTACAATTCTTTAAAATGGATTATGGAAAGTCGAGAGTTTCATTTTAAAGTTATATAAAGTCTGTATGTTATTGTATGTTATTTTTATTGAAAAGTGTAGGAAAAAGAGCAATTTTTTTTTCTCTAAAGGTAAATTTCTTTATAATTCTATATAGTTTATGATACATGGTGTGGAAACTTCTCATTTATAGATGCGTTTTAAAACTGAGACTGATGACAATAAGTAATGAGTCAAAGCGGATAATATCTGCTAGCGGTGGGCTTTGACTATTACAAATGGTATTAGAGCTAGAAACTTAATAGTGTTCGAGCGTGGATGTGAGGCCCTTAGGGGGTGTATTGTGAGGTCCCACATCGATTGGAAAGAGGAACAAAATATTTCTATAAGGGTGTGAAAACCTCTCCCTAGTAAATGCATTTTACAATTGTGAGGCTAACGGCGATACGTAACGAGCTAAAGTAGATAATATCTATTAGCGGTGGGTTTGGGCCATTACTAAGGTAAATCATATCTTATTTTCTTCCTTATCGTTTTGGGTTTCTTGAATATTTTAGATCTAAAAGTTGTTTTTCAATAAAATTATTAGATTGAATTCTCAAGAGTATCGTTTGGAATGAAATAATCTTAACTCCTTTAAAACTACTTTCACAACTAACATTTTCATTCCTTCAAATCTATTGTCATAAACTTGAACTTGGAAGCAGCTTTGAGCAGTAGTAGTCATGTTCGTCCATCATATAGTGGTGTATAAGGTTTCAACTTTTGTGGCACGTGCTACCACCATAATACTCTTCACAATGTTCCTCGAACTCTTCCCTGACTTTGTTCCATCCTTTTTTTTTTGTTTGAGTTTATATGCAAGCATCCCTCTTTCCTTCGATCTTCAAGGCTATGTTGTCAGCAAGATATATCTTCCCAAATTTTTCAAATTTGAAGTTTCGAAACAATTTCTTGTGTTGGAGACAAATGAAAAGATGCACCTGAATTTAAAATCTATTATTCAACTAAGCTATCTACCGTAGGGATTAGAGCATCTATAGTATCTTCAGTTGAATTTACAAAAATATTATCATCTCTTGATTTATAGTTATGCTTTTTCGTTGTTTTTTTTTTTTTTTTTTTTTTTTTTTTTTTTTTTTTTTTTTTTTTTTTTTTTTTT
>NW_019272060.1:360466-364547 GCF_002738345.1 Cucurbita maxima
TTTTTTTTTTTTTTTTTTTTTTTTTTTTTTTTTTTTTTTTTTTTTTTTGTACATATTCGGCAGCATCTTCAACATATCCAACAATGTCTTCTCCTTAACAATGTTGAATACCACGTTTATGGACAGTGTCAACTAGATCAAATCTAGAGCCTGTCAATCCTTAAGCTTCCACTTCTCCATGGTCCTGGAATCTTCCTTCATTCTAGACAAGGGTTTGTGAAGAGTTTTCTAGTATAGGTAATCTTCAATCTACATCTTGCAAAAATTGAAATCAGATTCGTTAAACTTCTCGATTTCGATCTTGGAGGCTTGAGTATTCCATCTTTACCGATTGTGGTAAATTTCTCCTATATCTACTACGAGTTGGTGTTAGGATTGAACAACTCACACATTCGATCTAGATAAAAAACACAAAAAACAAGAGAGAATGAATGCAAAAGGAAATATACGTAGTAACGTCAAGATAGCAAACTCCACGACACCTAGAGGCTTAGTATGTACAATTATAGCATAAGTAGTCTATACACATTGTATAAGATACACCTACTCAGATATCTCTACCTCAGGGATTTAGATCAAATCATTTATAACAATTACAAAATGGATTGTATCAACGGTGATACCAAGATAAGACATAACTTTATACAATAATAAATGAATAATATTAAATGGTAAATAAAATTATTAACGTCAATATATAGATGAAAATTGTTCATCGACACCTTATCTTTAGATGGTCCCAAAATTTTTAAAACAAATATTTTTAAATAGATGTTTTTGAAGTTTTTAATTTTTTTTAAAGATGTTAATAAAATTTTCGAAAATTCGAATTTAAGGATATTATATAAATTTTAAAAGGATTTTTTTTTTAAATATTAATTTAGGCATTTATTATTTTATTTGCGCTATTACCACTTGATGAGTACTACTTTCTCTCTCTTCCGCCCACGTTATCACACTTGTGCTCTCCCATGTGAAACACCTTCGTACAAAATCATCGACGGCTCGATTCACAGGAGTTATCAATAATTTGATTCGAAAACCAATTATAAAACAAAACGTTTTTATACTTGCTGGTCTCGTCTTCAAATAGCCTGCATCTTCTTTATCCGAAAAGAAAAGTCAAAATAATATTGATGAGTAATTAATTTACTCGGTAAGTAGCTAACTTGTCATACACAAGTCTTCTTCTCGATCGCTTTTATTCTGATATAGTCTCGATTCATTTATATACTTTTTCTTTACTCAAATTAAATTTAACCTAAAATTGAAAGTAATTAAATATAAATTTACAAGTAGAGGTGTCCATAGGACGAAGCAAGGGAGCAACCTCGTGTCCCCTCCAACTACTAAGTTAGTTGTGTGATTTCTTGTCTATCTCAAACGGATTTACAGTAGTGTGACGTTATTCATAAGGTCTAGGGTCATTTCTACACATGCTAGTGGCACTCATCATGAGCTAAACTACTCATGTGCTCCTTAATCCCCTCTAAATACTAGGTTATTATAAGAAGTGCTTCGATCCACTCTACAACTGATGTGGAATCTCATTATCCACTTCATTTAGGGGCCAAATGTCCTCGCTAACACACCGCTCGGTGTTTGGGTTTGATACTATTCATTCCACTCTCAAATCGACGTGGGATTTTACAATCCACTCTCTTTAGGGGCTTAACGTTCTCACTGACACACCACTTGATGTTTGACTCTGATACCATTTGTAACGTTTGTAATAACCCAAGCTCACTACAAACAGATATTGTCTACTTTGGCCCGTTACGGTATCATCCTCACAATTTTAAAAGGCGTTTGTTAGAAAGAGATTTACACATCTTTATAAAGAATACTCGGTTCTCCTCTCCAACTATATGAATCTCACACATTTAATATTTTTTTGATATGATATATAGATAATATTTTATTTTAACAATTAAAAGAAATTAATTTAAAATTTGTACAACCATTGATGAACACCTACCTCCGTCAAAAATCATAAAGATGGGTCAAGAAAACAGTTCACATGCGGCCCTCATTTACAGAAAGAACTTTGTTCTGTACTCAAAAAACTGCGCCTCAAATTTTGGGGGAAAACAATGGCGAAATCACCGGAAGATGAACATCCACACAAGGCTTTTGGTTGGGCTGCTCGAGATTCTTCCGGCTTACTCTCCCCTTTCCATTTCTCACGAAGGTCGATTTCTTGCTCTTATGGAAAAATAATCTCTAGATTTTGCCATCTCTTCCTGGAAATTCCTTTGTGTTTAAAATGGATGAAATGGATGTTAAATCTTCTTAGTTTAGTCATTAATGGCATTCTAAATTATTTGGTAGGGTTTCTCCTTTTGGAGAAATTGACCCGAAATAATGGGAGATTCAGTCCCTTTTTTTACTTACCTTTTTCTTACTCATTAAATCTTGTTTTCTTCTGATCCTTTATTGGTTGATGATATTATGACCGATTAAACTATACTTTACTTGATAGAACAAAATGTAATAACTCAAATCTGCCGATATTTTCTATCTTTGGACCCTTTTTATTTGGTTGTTTTGAAATGCATCCACTCACACCCTTACGAGGAATGTGTTTTCCCCTCTTCAACCGATGTGGGATCTCAAATCCGTTCCTAAAGATGTGGGATCTCACAATTCACTCCCAAAGATGTGAGATCTCACAATCCACTCCCTTTGGGAGCCCAGCATCCTGGCTGACGCATTGCTCGTTTTCTGTCTCTAATATCATTTTGTAATAGCTCAAGCTTACTACTATTAGATATTGTTCTCTTTGGACTTTCTCTTTCGAACTTTTCTTCAAGGTCTTAAAATACGTCTATTAGAGAGGTTTTCACACTCTTATAAAGAATGTTTCGTTCTTCTCTTCAATTGATGTGTGATCTCACAAATAATAATCTCAGCTAGATCTTTGATAGGTAATTAATTTTAGTAGGTGGTTTAGCATTTTACTTATTTGTGTGATGATTGTTTTTCCAAAAATCAATGCATTACTTCCAATTTTGTGTACTAAAATTCCTGAACTCATTCCATGAATTGCTTCCTCTGATTAGATGCTTTAAATTTTTTAACAGAATAGTTAGAAAGGTAACTAAGCAGGTTTAAAATGTTGAAGATTACTCTGTAATTCTTTTTATTCCTTTATTTCTAGAGCTTATTATTATATTTTGTTTTCTTTTTTTTGGCAGGGAAAATGGTGATGATGATGTCTCTATCAAAATCCTTTACTGTGGGGTTTGCCACTCTGATTTGCATATGCTCAAGAATGACTGGGGGGCAACAGATTATCCTATAGTCCCAGGGTATGATAAAAGAAATGAAAAAAAATGTTTTAATGATTTGTTATGTGGAGTATTAGAAGAAGTTGGATAAAAAAAGCTTGTGGAATTGTGAGATCGCACATTGGTTGGAGAAGGGAACGAAACATTCCTTATAAAGGTGTTAAAATTTCTCCCTAGCAGACGCATTTTAAAACCGTGAGGCTGACGACGATACGTAACGAGCCAAAATGGACAATATCTGCTAACGGCGGGCTCAGACCATTATAAATGATATCTGAGTCAAACACCGGGCAGTGTGCCAGCGAGGACGCTGGGCCCCCAAAGGGGATTGATTGTGAGATCCCATATCGGTTAGAGTGGGTAATGAAGCATTCTTTGTAAAGGTGTGGCAACCTCTCTCTAACAAACACATTTTATAACCCTGAAGCTGACGGTGATACGAAGCGGGTCAAAGTGAACAGTATCTACTAGCGGTGGGCTTGGACTGTTACAAATGGTATCAGAGCCAGACACTAGACATTGTGTTAGCGAAGACGTTAGGCCTCTGGGGGTGGATTGTGAGATCCCACGTCGGTTGGAGAGGGGAACAAAACATTCCTTGTAACATGTTGGAAACCTCTCCCTAGTAGACACGTTTTAAAACCATGAGGTTGATGGCGATACGTAACAGGCCAAAGTGGATAATATTTGTTAGCGGTGGGCTAAAGCTATTACAAATGGTATCAGAGATAGACACTGGGCGGTGTGCCAGTGAGGACGTTGGGCTCTGAAGGGGGGGGGGGGGGGGATTG
>NW_019272060.1:365113-369902 GCF_002738345.1 Cucurbita maxima
GGGGGGGGGGGGGGTGGATTGTGAGATCCCACATCGGTTGGAGAGGGGAAGGAAGCATTTCTTGTAAAAATGTGGAAATCTCTCCCAAGCAAACGCGTTTTAAAACCGTAACGTTGACAGCGATACGTAACAGGCCAAAACAAACAATATATGCTAGCAGTGGGCTTGGACTGGGATGCTAGTTATGACTTGTTTTAATGCACAAGTCCGTTTACAATTGTTAAAAGATTGGTATATGCTCTGTTGTTAGTTGTACGTTAGCTTGTAGTTCAAATTTACTATTATATTACATTGGTTGAAAGGATTTATGATTTTCAGGCATGAGATTGTTGGTGTTGTGACTTCTGTTGGAAAACATGTGGAGAAATTCAAAGCAGGCGATGAAGTTGGGGTTGGTGTCATTGTTGGATCTTGTAGAAACTGTGAAAATTGTAAACAAGACTTGGAGAGTTACTGTCCCAAGATGGAATATACTTACAATTCCCCTGCAATCGATGGATCGAAGAATTACGGTGGCTATTCCGACAAGATCGTCGTCGATCAACATTTTGTTGTTCAATTTCCTAAGAACTTAGCTCTTGATGCTGGGGCTCCTCTCCTATGTGCTGGAATTACTGTTTATAGTCCAATGAAATATTTTGGAATGACTGAACCTGGTAAGCATTTGGGTGTGGCTGGACTTGGCGGGCTTGGTCATGTTGCTGTTAAGTTTGGTAAGGCATTTGGGTTGAAAGTTACTGTTATTAGTACCTCTCCTAGGAAGAAGGAGGAAGCAATTGACAGGCTCGGGGCCGATGCTTTTGTTGTATCGAGTGATCCCGACCAATTGAAGGTACGTGAGCAAACCAACTTTACAAATAAAAGATTGAATTCATTGTAGTTCTTAATCTTTTTGTTCTAGTAATAGATTAATATAGTATCAGGGTCAAAGGTAGTGTGTTTGAGCTACAATAGTATCAATTGATAGTGTAATGGCCCAAACCTACCACAAGCAGATATTGTCCTCTTTTGGATTTTCTTTTTTCGGGATTCCCCTCAAGATTTATAAAACGCGTCTATTAGGGAGAAGTTTTCACACCCTTATAAAAAATGATTAGTTATCCTCCCCAACCGATGTGAGATCTCACAATCCACCCACTTTTAGGGCCCAACGTTCTTGCTGGCACTCGTTTTCCTCTCCAATCGACGTGGGATCTCGCAATCCACTCGTTTCGGGGCCCAGCGTTCTCGCTGGCACTCGTTCCTCTCTTCAATACCATTTTAACAACCCAAGCCTAATGCTAACAAATATTGTCCTCTTTCGGCTTTCCCCTCAAAGTTTTTAAAACGCATTTACTAGGGAGAGGTTTCCACACCCTTATAAAGAATGCTTTATTCACCTTTCCAACCGACGTCGGATCTTACAATCCACTTCCCTTAAGGGCCTAACATCCTCACTAGCACTCGTTTCCCTCTCCCATCGACGTGGGATCTTACAAATAAGCTTGTTGAAAGGAAGGGTTGAAAATATCAACTCAAACAGAAATTGTTTGTGGGGAGTATTAAGGATATCAACTTTAAACTTTTGGGTCGAGGGATGATCTTCCTACTTTATCATGAGTTGCCTATAGATTGTTCGATGATTTTAATTTTTGTTAGGCAAAAATATATATTTTCCTTCCGAACATGATACTCAAATTTCTAAGTTGTAGATATTTCAACATTTCTTTTCTTCGATGACTTTACGTCTAAATCACCGACTCACGAAGTATCATGTCGTATACGTTAATCATCGTTTACTTCATTTGGTGTAGGCTGCCATGGGAACTATGGATTACATTTTGGACACAATATCTGCTGTTCACGCTCTTGATCCATTGATTAGTCTGCTAAACCTCAACGGAAAGTTGGTCGCGGTCGGGCTACCTAACAAACCAGTTGAACTATCGCTCGGGTTTCTAGTCTCTGGTAGAGAAAATTTATCAATCTGTTTGTGACACTAGTTTAATATAACGCTAACAGCAACTACCCCTTAAATCTCTTTCCTTTTCAAAATTGCTTATAGGAAGGAGATTGATTGCTGGAAGCAACTTTGGTGGTCTGAAAGAGACACAAGAGATGTTGGATTTCTGTGGCAAACACAACATTACAGCTGATATTGAGCTCATTAAGATGGATGCCATTAACTCGGCTATCGAAAGGCTCGGGAAAGCTGATGTTAAATATCGGTTCGTGATCGACATCGAAAACTCGTTCAAATCGACGGTACAATAATAGGTTTGGCCTACAATGAGAAGAAAATAATGCAGAAAATGTCATTTTATGTGCTTTACTCATGAAAGATCTATCACGTTGAAACCTTTTATCATTATGTTTTTTTTTTTACTATAATAATATGTTTTCATTGATAAGCATTTACCATGGTTGAACAATTCTATTCAATGTACCCAGCGTTTGCCGTGGGTACGATAACTGATACACCAGAGGTGTATCCTTCTCGGTCCTCTTAATGCTCTAGTGTCCACACCGAATATGGACTGAACTGTCTCACGATGTTTTGAACCCAGCTCATGTACTGCTTTAGAGCACTTCTAGAAATCGTTTGGGGAACTGAGTTGAGTTGTGAAATTTGAAGTTCCTGAAGTCTAAGTTTAAGAATTATGCATTTGAGGCGTGAGTTCATTAATTTTGTTTCTTTTAATAACTTTTTTAGCCATTAATGAAAATTTCAAAATTAACCGTACTTGACTTTCAGCAATTCTTTTTTAGATGATTTCTCGAGAATAATTAAAAAAAGAAAAAGTAAGGAAAAAGTATGTTGAAAGGACTGGTTTGTTTGTGGTGATAGTATGATTATGTTGCACGAGATATCAAATTTGTCAATGATTGAATTCGAATTTCAAGTCATCAGTTTGGTTGTTATAAATGATATCAGAGTCGATTTAACAACGGATGCTAAAAGAACTCATATCAAGTTTGATTATATAACGTCTTATACTTTAGGGTAATAAATATCTTCCATCCCTTATTAGTTTATCGATATATATATATATATATATATAATCGTAACGAAACATGAGTCCTCCATTTGTTGGATCAAAAAAATGTTTGTTTTGTTTTTTTATTTTTTTGGTGGGACAAAAGAAGATTGGACACATGAAGAACAAATATTTGTCCGATATAAATGATATTTATTGGAGAGTGGACCAATTAATAATTGACACGAGTGGATTGGGGGGGGGGGGGGNGGGGGGGGGGGGGGGTTACACTCATAAATTATAAGCACAGCCCATTTAGCCCCCAAATCCGACGCTAAAATGGCGAAATCTCCAGAAGATGAACACCCAAACAAGGTTTTCGGATGGGCTGCCAGAGATACATCCGGATTACTCTCTCCATTTCATTTCTCTCGAAGGTCAATTCCTCTTCACCTCCTTCTTGTTTTCTTCATCACTTATTTAACGATTCAGTCGTTTGATTTTGTTTCTCTCCGAAGGATTGTGAAGATTCTGTAATCTGTTGCGTTTGTACGTGTTCGTAGTTTATTAATTAATTGTGATAATCAATGATTGTATCGTAGGTTGAATTTGATTTTAAATTATTGGATCTTAGGTATAGTTTGACTGGATCACGTTTTCTCGATGATTTAGCATTTCGATTATAATTTTTTTTTTTACAGAAACATATTTCAGATCTTCCAATTAATTTCTTCCTCTTAAACACCACGAAAATTTTTAGAAGTTCTTTTGATTCGCTGAAAGCAGTTTTTACTCCTCCAAAAGGAATTCTAATACTCTGTTCTTGATGCTAGAACGTTTATTGTGCTATACTGACGTACACTAATTAACCCCTTGCTAATAGTTGGTATCATTTGAATTATTGTTTTGTCTGCAGAGATAATGGTGCTGATGATGTGAGTATCAAAATCCTTTACTGTGGGGTTTGCCATTCTGATCTGCACTTGCTCAAGAATGATTGGGGTATCACGAATTATCCAATAGTCCCAGGGTAGCTAGTTCTTTGTACTTGTGTCTACTTTTAGTTTGTACTCAAATCACAATTAGATTCTTCGTAGAAGAATTTTATAAGAATTAGGATTGATGTTTTTCAGGCATGAGATTGTTGGTGTTGTGACCTCTGTTGGGAATAATGTGAAGAAATTCAAAGCGGGCGATCAAGTTGGGGTTGGTGTCATAGTTGGATCTTGCAAAAGTTGTGAGAATTGTGATCAGGACTTGGAGAGTTACTGCCCCAAGTTGATATATACTTACAACTCACATTCATATGATGGAGTGAAGAATTATGGTGGTTATTCTGATAAGATCGTCGTCGATCAGCATTTCGTGCTCCGATTTCCCGACAACTTACCTCTTGATGCTGGAGCTCCACTTCTTTGTGCTGGAATCACAGTTTATAGTCCTATGAAATACTATGGAATGACTGAATCTGGTAAGCATTTGGGTGTGGTTGGACTTGGTGGGCTTGGTCATGTTGCTGTTAAGTTTGGTAAGGCATTTGGGTTGAAAGTTACTGTCATTAGTACCTCTCCAAGAAAGAAGGAGGAGGCCATCGACAGGCTCGGTGCTGATGCTTTTCTTGTTTCAAGTGACCCCGAACAGTTGAAGGTTTGATTTTTCATTTCATGTTTCGATTTCGCTTTTAAAGTTTTAGATCTGTTTGTTTCTTCTGAAAAACATAAGCTTGTAGTTACAAATCCATTGGTTTGTCTTAGATTATATATTTACTTCCCTCTTTTTTTTTTTTTTTTTTTTTTTTTTTTTTTTTTTTTTTTTTTTTTTTTTTTTTTTTT
>NW_019272060.1:369961-374961 GCF_002738345.1 Cucurbita maxima
TTTTTTTTTTTTTTTTTTTTTTGTTTTTTGATCTGTCTTAGATTAGTTTTTCGTTTACTTCCCTCATTTTAAAAATCGTGAGGCTGACGACGATACGTAACGGGCCAAAACAGATGATATTTGTTAGCGGTGGGTTTAGGCTATTACAAATGGTATCAGAGCTAGATACTGAGCGGTGTGCCAGCGAGGACGCTGGCCCCCAATGGGGGTGGATTGTGAGATCTCGCATCGCTTGGAGAGGGAACGAAACGTTCCTTGTAAGGGTGTGGAAATCTCTCCCTAGTAGACACGTTTTAGAAACCGTGAGGTTGAGTACAATACGTAATAAGCCAAAGCGGATAATATCTGTTAGCGGGGGTTGGGACTGTTACAAATGGTATCAGAGCCAGACACCAAGCAGTGCCAGCGAGGACGTTGGGCCTCTAAGGGAGTGGATTGTGAGATCCCACGTTGGTTGGAGAGGGGAAAAGAACATTTATTATAAGGGTGTGGAAATCTCTCCCTAGCATATGTGTTTTAAAAGTGTGAGGCTGGCGGCGATATGTAACAGGTCAAAGCGGATAATATCAGTGGGTTTGGACTTTAGGCTGTAACAAGTCTGTCTAGTCAATACTGTTTTTTAAGTTCTTCGGATTTATCATTGTTCTTGAAATATGAATTGAAAAGTGATTTTAGTTATATGTCATACTTCTTCGTTCTGTTTAGGCTGCCATGGGGACGATGGATTATATTATCGACACTGTGTCCGCTATCCATGCTCTTGCTCCATTGCTCGGCCTGCTAAAGCTGAATGGAAAGTTGGTCACTGTAGGTTTGCCTAACAAGCCTCTAGAACTGCCAGTTGTTTCTCTAGTTCTCGGTGAGGCGAAATCGATGTCTCGTGTAGAAACTGAATTTGTTTCGTATTTTTTGGTGCTAAACTGAAGAAAAATCTTTGCCTTTTTTCAACTTTTGGTTACAGGCAGGAGGATGGTTGGTGGTAGCAACTTTGGAGGGCTGAAAGAGACACAGGAGATGTTGGATTTCTGTGCTAAGAACAACATCACTGCAGATATTGAACTCATTCAGATGGACGACATTAACTCGGCCATCGAAAGGCTTGCAAAAGCTGATGTTCGATATCGGTTTGTGATCGACATCGGAAACTCCTTGAAATAGATGGTAAACTTTAGCTGCATTGTCATCCAAACCAAAAACGAAGCTGATGGTTCTGGTGAATATATGCTTTTACTGTCACATTTCTAATGTTTGCTCTGTCATGTCGAATTCAGTAACTTTCTGATTATTTCTTTCTTGTGCTAATAATAGTTTCTATCGCTTCATCTGTTACTGCTGGAACAATTTTCTTGAATGAGAAGGCTCGTGACATGTATATTGTTATCTTTAGACTTTCTCTTTCGGAATTCCTCTTAAAAAATTTAAAACGTATCTATTAGGGAGATGTTTTCACTCTTATAAGAGTGTTTCGTTCTCCTTCCTAACCAATGTGGGATCTCACAACACGGTTCAAACACCCTCAGCATAACCCCTCCTCTCGTAGCAAGCCGACACAACTGGTGTGACTCCTCTGATCAGCAGGACACTCGGGTCATGTACCCATGTTGAGTGAACAAATTATCTCGTATCGACAATGGACAAAGTACTTTTAAAGTTGGAATGTCTTTATTTACTTTTGTAAGTTCCCTTAAAATAAGAAATCATGATATTTGTTCTAACTCTGTGAACAAGTCAGTCATGTAAAATTTGAACTTTGCGGACAATATTGACATATGCTCGAACCTCAGGTCATAATTAAGAGAAATGTTTTAGAAAACGTGAAAGAGGAAATACATTGAAAACAATTTTAAAGAAAACAATGTTATTGGCTAAAATCGAACAAGCAACAACAAATTTGATAATATATAACTCGAGTAGGAACATTCGACATGCGACCATAGACAACACGCTTTAGACAAGCATGATTGTGACACTATGCATATATACTATGAAAACGTTGTTACATAGGAAATATTTTCTATATTGCATCATGTTAATAAACAGTTGTTTTCTATATGTGAGATCTCGTGCAGGTCTGCGCTCATAAAAGTGTTGACGGTATTTTCTATTTTTGTTGCAGAAAAGTGATGTATGTATGGAGTGAGGTTTGCTGGGGTGAGTTTTATGTATGATTATATCAAATTTATAGTTAACTTTTAAAAAATTATTTTTAGTCCCTTAACTTCAATTTATCAATCTACATTTATAAGAATTCAATAAATATTAATATCTTTTTTCACCGGAGAGACTAAATCATTACAAAGTATATGAACAAAATTATTATATATTAAATTTTAATTATTGTACGTAACGATCCCCTCTGTGACTACGGAGCTCACAAATACTCCTCCACCTCGACCAACCGCCTGCGAACACCTAAAAAAGAATGGAAAAAGTGGTAAGTATATAAATATACCTAATAAACAATCTACTTATAGGCTCTCATTGCATCCTTGACTGAGTAGGAGACCACAAACTTTACTCTAAACTCTAGGTATATTGCTTTTGTTGTGCACAATCTTAGGTAGCTAGCTTAGTCAATGCAGTGATAACCAATATCCAAAGATGAGGTGCTACTTTCAAAGACTTCGTACCACGTAGGGACAACACGATGAATGCTAGCTTGTTGAGGGATGCTATATAGTCGGCCATGTAGTCGCCCAAGATTGGGGGATGCTACCCCTCAGTACGTGGCAGCTCTATTGGCTACCTACATGATCAACCTCCTCCCACAGGATGGATCCTCCGTGCAGGGCAACCATTGACTACCTGCATGATCAACACACTACCATAGGAGGAATCCATCGTGCAAGGTAATCCAACAAACCATTAAGTCACACATCTTTAATTAGCTTCATGCCTAGCTCAACGATACCATACCAGAGTGGAAAGGGAAGTGAAAGGTCCTCAAGTACCATACTGGCTGCTATCGGCTTAGAAAGCTACCTTTGTTATTCCTGGATGTTGTAGAGGTATGCTAGATTCTTATGGGCATATAGGTCATTTAAATCTCATCTCTCGTTTCCAGTATGTTTAGGGTTAGCTCATCGAGCTAAACCAATCTCTAGGTGTACACGGGTCTAAACCTCTTATCACTCATGAATCAACAATGTAAACCACACTAGCTGTAGCGCCCTAATCTTAATTGAGTTCTCTCATGCATGCTTTGCTAGGCCTACCAATCACCTAAGCATGTAATCCACAATTTAAACTTCACCTTAGTTAAATTTTGGAGCTGAGGAAGTCTATTGTATTCCTAGGGGAGTTACGTGGCTTAATGTGGATTCCTGACTCCATGCTACTCTGTTTTGACTTCTCAAGTTTTTCTTAGTCTAGGAGCACTAGGATCTAAATCCTCTGGCCATTGCTCACGATCCTAGACCTAAGTTATCGTTTAGCCAATCTAACTCTAACATTTTAGTTCTGTGCAAATAAACACGCTCTACAAGAAGAACAACAGTCAAACACTTAGAGCTAACACATATTCTATCATGCACACGTACAAGCAAACAAATTCAATGGGGGAGATAACATCTATCAATCACCCAGAACACATATTACAATAGCCCATCTTCCTTTCTAACACAACGAAAACCATATAAAGCAGAATTTATCACAAATCTCATCATAGAGGCATTTTGGTAATTTCTTACATCCTTCATAATATACTTATCCATATTTTCTAACTTGTATTCTAGTCATGCATATTCTATTTCGGCTAGTGAGTCGGATCGGTTGTGGGCGCTGAACATGATCGCACCTCGATTCTCAAATTGGGCGAGCGAGTCGGATTGGGTCAATAGTCGGGTTGCCGCTAGCCTTGCAATGCGTTGCTAGTCTCACCATTTGATACGTGTCATCGTCGACAACCAACACATTCTCCTCATCTCTGTGTGACATATTTTGTCGTCTGGTTGGTCTCCTTCGCATGCATTAAATTTTTTTTCTAGAATCCGATCGATTTACAATTTCTTCCTATTTTATAATTACCGACTTAAATCAACTCATTCAAATATCATCAAAACTAAAACTTTACCAATTTTGCATTTTTTTGATGATCACCGCAAAAATAAATTTGGCCCGAATCAACTCCGACAAATTTCACAAAATTTGTGTAAAACCCTCCGATATAATATACTAAAAATTCATAACTTAATTTCAAGAAAAGCTCTAGAATCGGAAAGAAAACCATAATCAAGTCAAAACTCTTACTTCCCGTTCTTCCTTATTCTTGTTGATGGCATCGAGCAAATCAAAAGCCTCGAATAATTCTTCCAACATAACTAAGAAATTTTTGTAAAGGAACTCTGACAAAATTCTAACCCCAAGTATTAAATATATTGTTGGAACTTTAGAGATTCTTACTGAGATCTCTTCATAACTTAAGTACTCATCCATCTGTAGAGGTTCATAGTCTATCACATGTGTCAAGTCAATCGAGTACTTGTAGAGCGTGGCTACATGGAATACGTCATGTACCACAGTGAGGAATGGATAATCTGACACCACTGATCTGATTTGTTCCAAAATGTCGAAGGGTATGATGAAGCATGGGCTCAAGTGTCTGAACCTTAGAAAACCTTTCATCTGGGACACCTTCAAGAATACCTTGTCACCTATCTCGAACTTTAAACTTCTACACCTCACATCGGTGTAAATCTTCTGTGTACTCTGAGAGCTTGGCGTGATACTTACTATTTAGGAACATCAAGTTAGCTTAAGGGTTCATTCAATTACTTTTTTTAAAAGCTTAATTAAACTTCTATATTCAGGATATCCACTTTTACGAACCACGGTAAGAAATTCTTTAAAGATCTAGTTCATGAAAATTATATAAGTCGTGGGTAGTAGTGATCAAAATACCTCACAGTCACTCGTAACAATCATGTTGAAACTTCGGGAAATTTTTGATAAATTGTCCTTTTTTACTCCTATCCTTGAGAGAACCTTTATTTCTAGAAGTG
>NW_019272060.1:379961-416845 GCF_002738345.1 Cucurbita maxima
TCCATCAAAGGTCAAGTTAGGCATGTTGTTAGGGGAGCCATAAAGGGTAATGAATGGCCTAGTCCTATCAATAGTAAGCTTCTCTTTATAAACTCCTCCTCCTATCCAAATCACGACGCGTTTGGTGTTACCGGGAGGAACACTAGCGATGGCTTCGGTGACAGTCTTGAAATCTCCACTTCCATCAGCTCTTACTTTAACCACGGTGGCGCGTTCTTCAGCCGCCACAAGGGCTGGATCAAGCTCACCCTTGCGATCGGTTAAGGGCTTCACATTTTTGGAATACCAAGCATCTAGTTTCGACTTTTCGGCGGGAACGGGTGGTGTGGCAGCGAAGACGCCTACAAAAGCTGCTAGGAAAATCACCGAACTCGTGAGAGAGAGAGCATCAATGCAATATTTCATATTTCTGTTATATTTATTTTTTTTAATTTTTTAAATTTGGATTTTGGAGAAGAGTGGAGTACGTTCAATTGCATGGAGCAGGTGGGATTATATAGAGTGAGAGGGCCCACTGTGAACTATAAGAACCAACGTAAAATTTGGAGTAGTTTTACCTTTCCGTTTTACCTGCCCCAGTTTAAGAGATTTACCGTTTTAGCTGTTAGACTTTTTTTACCGTGTCTTTCCTTTACTTCAAATATAGAAGTACCATCTGATTTAGTATTTTGAAAAATACTCAGTGACTCCACTATTGTGGTTAGGGAATGTAAACACATACAATCGTATGATTAGGACCCATCATTTAAAACCATCATAGATGAGCCTCCAACTATGATAAATTAAATGTGTAGTACTTCCTCACACCCGACCCACATGTTTGAGTGTAGGTCTATCAGGCAGTCCATCATAATCATCCATGTGACATAGCTCCACAAATCCTTCACATATTACTCGGTGCATAAGTTTTCATACATTTCGTTGGTTTTTTGACCTTTAATATCAAATTAATTAATTTTAACTAATTAACTAATTGATGTTTTTTATAATAACAAATAATTATCAATATTTTGAATGGTCTATATCGTAAAACTGAGAATAATGATTCCAATGCCATATGAATCACTTAAATCAAAATTAAAACGAAAAAGTTATAATCGAAACAAAATACTCCAATTCGAAATGCCTCGACTTTTTTAGAACAGGTCCGAGTCAAATAGTAATGATTCGAAGCACCTCTTTTTACACTATTTCGGAAACCCAAGGACTCAATCGTATGGATATGTAAAATACAGGATTGGGAAACGGATACTCAATTTAAAGTGAGTAAACAGAATTTCATACTCGATCTCATAGATACATATAAAATTCTGTGGAAAGCCGTATTCGATGAAAGTCGTATGTACGGCTTGGAGGGAGATCTTTCATATCTTTCGAGATTCACCCTACAATATGGGGTCAAAAAGCCAAAATAAATGATTTTAGCCCTTATAAAAAGAAAACTGATTCTTGACTCGACTGAATGATAGGACAATTGAAATGATAGGACAATTGAATTAGTACGATAGACCAATCAAATTATAAGACTTTCATTTTCGAAGAGTAACTAATAGTGAAATTAATTACTTTTAAGAAACAAAAAAAAAAAAAAAAAATAATTATACCTAATTATACTAATATATCATTTAAATAAAAAAAAAATCATTTACTCACATTATTTTTATATTATATTATATTATATTAATAATACATAATGAATTAAAAAAAAACTATCACCCAATTATTTATTATTATTATATTATTATATCTCTAATAAATTTGAAAATTTTTTAGTACCATTATTATTTATTATTATATTTATAATAAATTTTAAAACTTTTAAATGGATAAGTTTACTCACATTAGTTTTTATATTATCTTATTATATTTAAAAAATTTTAAAAAACAATAAAATAAAATTCTAAAATTTTTCTCACATTATTATTTTATTTTTATTTTTATTTTTATTCTTATTATTAATCTTCCCCTCCTATTTCTCTTTTAACACAATATAATATCCCGTATTAGATATTTTTATTATATAGTGAGAAAATAGTTGTGAGTGCTAACCTCTACCTATTTATTCTGATTATTTTCGAGTCAGGTTTAAGTAAGTCAAGACGAAAGGGAACCCCTGACCTATTCTTCTTTTAGAGGGTAAAGCTATTTGTTTGAAGAACCTGAACCGTAACCTGATTGAACTCGGTCTGTTGTTCTCTTTACCCCTTCCCCTGCATTGGCCTTCAAAGACTCTGAACCTCTCCCTAAACTATAAAGAAGAAAGATTAATGAGACTAATTTCACCCTTGACCAACGTAATTAGTAAGTCAAGACTCAACTCCTTATTCCAGAACCTATTTGTTTTCTTTTACTAGGTAAAGCAGCTTCGCTCACTCACCTGTCGGTTTCACTTGTAAATCTACTCTTTTAAAGGGCGTGATATGTTCTTACAAAATTCCAATACTTGTAACATCTTGCAAAATATTGAGTTTGCTCTCGAATTCCTAAAAGAGCACAACTGTATGCAGTTAGACTCTGATTTGATAAAAGAGTAAGAAAGTTCTTTGCTAAAATGATTAAGAGTGGAGAAGGTCGAGTTCGTTATATTTTTTTAACCTATTCCTATTTAATTTCAAAATTGTTTAATTGTTTATTGTTTTGAATTAAATTATTTTTATATACTTGTATTAATTACCTGGAGTCATTTCTACAAATTTTAATAATTATAAAAAGTAAACATTTTTAAATAATTTTATTATTAAACCCTATTAGCTCCCTCTATGGTTGCTATCGATCCAACATATTTATCATTTATAACATTACTCAAAGGTTGTGCATTAGAAAACTCATTATCATGCAATATGACATTTCATATATATACATCATTGTAACACGAGATATCATCGTATCATGTCATATGATCATCATGCATTTCATGTCATCATATCATATCAACATCCTAATATATTGTAGTAACATAGTACATCGCATCATCATAACATCATAGTGTCATCGTAACACATCATAATATCATAACAAATCACATCATCATATTATCATAGCGTCATCATAACACATCTTAATACAATAACAACATACATGACATGTGCAAGGGTCACTGGGTACGTGCTATCATACATGAGACAAGTCTTCCAACCGAGTCAAGTTCTCCTCCTAATTTAGCTTGCTCTCGTCCTTCAATTTTATTCTCACTTATGTTGAGGTTTCACCTATTTGAAGGGTCCGAAACGAAGGGAACGAAACAGAGCTGAGTCGGAGCCAAGCCAAGCCGATCGAGTAGAGTGGCTGAGGATAAGACACGTGTTGGTGTGGAGCTGGCGCGTGCGGATCACAATTCACATTGAGGCGCGAACTTTGGGTTGGGTTCTTGGTATCACGGGTTGCGCGTATTGAGCATGGGCTCAAAGGCAATAGGCCGCGATTGGGGCTTCATGAACATGTTTGCTGCGCGGTTAGGCTAAGGGCATCGAGCTGTTTGACTTTGGATGTGGATTTGCTGCAAGTGGGTAGTCGAAGTCTAAACCTGAAAATACAGTCTTCTTCACCCGACTCACTCGAAAGGTTCGATGACATTTCTCTCTCTTTCCGAGAGTTTCTGGCATCTTTCTCAATCATTTTTTCATTCAGATCTCGACCACTATGAGTCCTATTGGCTTGCCTCACACTTCCATGATGCCTCAGTGTCTCAAACGTACCTATAAGCACAAATCCCTTTTTACACCTCAATTTTCCATAACCCCAAACATGTCGATGGAAATATAAGTACGATGAGGCAAGGGCACTTGCAAGTGACTTACCGTTTGTACTCTTGGATTCGTTGGTCGTCTTTCCTATGACGTGAGTAAGTCCTCCTTTGATTGTAAAACCCAAATCGAAGTTCACCGACATCACATTTCGAGGGATTAACCGTCGTTCGTCTTCTCCTTTGTTCTTTCTATATTCCACACTTTTATCTCTTTAGGTGAGGTTTGAAGTATGGCTACCCACCTAGAAGATGAAAAACATAGGCCTCTGAAAGCACCGCATGATTGGAAATAGGTTTCTTTAGGTGCTTCTTAGTCCCTAACTTGGTTTAGGTTCCAAACCCGTTCTATTCAATTTGAAATCTTAAACATATCTTTATATCCTTAGAAATATGTCCTATAAAAAGTAACCAGTCATTTAGACTATTTAGAACTCAAAATAACATGAACCGTCCTAGGGGTATTTTGATCATTTTACTTCTAATTCTTGGTTTAGCTACTTAACATGTTCCAATGGAAGGGAATGAACTCTTCATCCACGTAGCGGAAACATTGGGAACCGTTTTGATTTTTATTAAGAATTAAAACAAAGCAATATATAAAAGAGTAAGAACTCTACCTTTGTAGAAGCTCTAGCTTGCAAGACTCCTTGGAGTGTTCCAACCATGCAGAAGTTCTTCAATATTCCACAAGATTTTCCTTACTATGACTCGAACACAAGGTCAAGACTTGTGGGAGCCTCTTGAAAGAAAATCCCAAAGGGATTAGAGAAACAACTTCGAGAATTCTCTAGAGATGTAATTTTATTCTCTAGAGAAAGTGGGAGAGATTGATGTGTCTTTGGCTAAACCCGAGGGTCCTATTTATAGAGACTCTCGGAGAATATTTGTCATATAATATATTTGCATATTTAATATATTAGGATATTATACCTTATATAAATCATATTGAGATATTATAAGATATCCTAATATATATTTAATTAATTTGAATCTCATTCAAATTTCAAATATATTTTTATTTAATGTATCAAATACATTAATTGATTTAATATTTAATGGTAACAAATACAATAAATATATATATTTGATAATATATCTAATATATTAAATATTAATTTCAACACTCCTAATTAATATATTTTTTTATTTACCTTTAACATATCTAATATATTAAATATCAATTTGAACCCTTCAAATTAAATATATTTTCTCTATTTTTTTAATTAATTTGACATTTCAAATTAAATTTAATTTCTCATTTATATTTAATATATTAAATATCAATTTAAACACTTTAAATTTTGTTTCAAATAAATTGAACTTTTTTTAGCATTTCTATGAGCTAACAAGGGACTTATGATCTACAGAAATAATACAAAATTAATTAATTAAACTCTTTGATTAATCAATTTTCATTCATTAACTATAGGTCACTCCAGTATAGACCTAGAATTGCACTCTTATGTACTATAGGACAAATTATGTCCATCGATATAATCATTACAAGTAAGTCGATTCTTCACAAGTTGTTCATAATTATAGCTGGGTCAAAAGTCTGTTTTACCCATATAATTACATCTTTCACCTTAAGTACCACTGATTCTCTAATGAAATATTTGTCTATGATCCAATCATAAACCAAGTCCCTCTTGGGCCAATGAGAGGGTGGGGCCCATTGTTCAAGTCCCGAAATTAGTAATTAAGAGAACAACACATCTACTTTTCTTATATGGAAATGAGTGAATTTCATCTCATGATATTATGTTCCTAACTCTCTATTTGGAAATAGTAGGCATATTGAATGGGCTAAAAGAGTCATTCTCACCCATGTAAATTAAAGAACAAGCCCTCACAGACAGGAGTTCATAACTCACCAACGATTAAGATCGAGTCGCATATGATCATCATGTAAAATATTAATCTTTTCAATTACCAATTTATAAAGATAGATTAAATATTTCTTGGTCCAGTCTTATACAAACTCATTGTATAGGATACCCCCACTTACATGTCTCCACATGAATGATTTGGATGAAATCATTTGTAACGATTACAAAGTGAGCCGTATCAATAGGGTTACTAGGATAAGACACCCACCCTTTTCCATATACTATAGACTCTTTAGGTTATTACTTGTACACGATTCTCTTATATGTCAATCACATACTATTCAAGATTATATTAATAACCTTGAATTTTCATATAATGGATAACAATTAAATCACAAATAAAATAATATAAATTATTGTTAAAAAAATCAAATAATTAAACGAGGCTTAGGGCATAAATCTCAACACCAATATCTTTGAAACTTCACTACATCATCAAAAACCATAAAACAAAGTCTAATAAAAAAGTTTCATAGCATTTGGAGGTCATCTAGATCATGAATCGATGATAAATTACCTTAGGGACATTATGGTCATTTTACACTGTTACCTAGTTTAGCTACTTATCTTTACATCCAAATGATTTCTACAAGCATTTCTTAAGAAAAGTCTAAGATGACTACTTATCTCGTCATCAACGTTCAAGACCTCCTTTCTCGAGCTTTCGGCATCCAAATTATTCTGAATTTTCTTTGTTAGGTTTTTCAGTCCTCCTACAGACTTTAAAACGGATCTGCTATAATCTACCGGTCTCCTCCACATCTTTATAAATAATGGTTTGTTCTCCTCCCCAACAATGTGGGACAATCTACCGGTCTCCTCTCACATCTTTATAGATAATGGTTTGTTCTCCTCCCCAACCAATGTGGGACAATCTACCGGCTCAATTCTTATAAATAATGGTTTGTTCGATTTTTTCATTAAACTTGTTGGAAACCCATATGGAATGTGTAGGAGTTGGTAGGAAAAGGCCAACCAATGTGGGACAATCTACCGGCTCAGCATCCTTACTGGCACATATTTGTAACGACCCAGATCCACTGCTTGTCCTCTTTAGGCTTTCTCTTTCGAGCTTTTATTATTATTTTCTCGAAAAAAAAAATCAAAGTTTTTTTTTAAAATTCTTGATCATCATTTTTTCCTTTTTTTGAGCCTCTTAAATTTCCTTCTAGATAAGGAATTAAAAACATGAACAGTTCTTTACCTATGGAAAAATGACCCTTTTTTTTAATTATTATTATTATTTTTTATATATAGTTACTTTTTTTTTTTTTTCCTTTCAATCCTTTTCCAAAAGTCTTAAATTCCAAAAATTACTCTTAGGGTATATGAATGACTTGTTTAAGACCATTGTCCCTTGCTTCAACTCTTTAATTCCTTTCCTTAGATTTTTTGAGTTTTATATGAGCGGTTATTACCTTCATTACAGGTTGTTCCAAACCATGAAAGTTAAGATAGAATAATAGAATGCAGTGTTTTCAGTTTCAGTCAGTAGTTTTATACGTGACTTTTCATTTTCTCTCTCAACCATTATGTTAAAGTTTTATTTTGACGAAGTTATTTTCATTTCCTGCTTTAAACTAGACGTATAAGTCCTGGCTTGGTTTGGAACGTTTTATTTAAATTTTCACATATGTTATTAAAGACATGTATACAGTGACCTCTCTTATTTAGACAATTTTTTACCCTTTTATTTTCATTTGTTCTTTACCCTTTTACCTTAATTTTATTTTTCCTACTAAATACTTAATTTGATATACGTTAAAAGTTAAACTCAAGACCTAAAAACCTAAAATTTTATACAACCAAATAGAAATTAAACTCGAAACATATTTATTTGGATTAGCGTTTATTATTGAAAAAGTAAAAAGAGAAAAGAAATAGTTATTAATATAATGAAAAAAAGTGGATTTTATGATATGATGGAGTCATTTCAAAGGATATAATTGTGATTTACAAAATTAAAGTTCATCAATGATTATGTGTTTTTTAGTTCAACAGTGTTATGCCGACAAAATAGGAATTCCGACATAAATATCTTGTCTTTTTTATTCATAAAATTAGAAAGCCGACATAAATATATTGTTTTTTTAATTGATAAATATATCATACGTTTATTTCTTATTCATAAATATAGCAAGTTGGAGAATGATGAATTCGAACCAAAACATTATATATGATTTTGAAGAATGAATTGATAATAAAATAATATAAATAAGATTGCATCAAATCTATTATGGATTATACACCAATAATTGGATCATCTATATATATATTTTAGGTCCATTCGATTAAAGAATTACCGTCATTAAATAAACCAACAAAATTTGATTTCATCGATCTTCGTTTTTCTTTGTTAATGGCTCTTCACCAATTTTTTACTTCTTTTACGAGTCTTTTCATCAAACGAGTCTCTTTTGATCTCAATTGTTCATTTGTCCCTCCCGTTCTTAAAGTACATGGCGGTGTAAGAATGTCAAGTCAAACTATTGTACGACGGTCTGGAAATTACAAACCTCCTATTTGGAAACTTGAGTTCATTGAGTCATTAAAAAGTGAATTTAAGGTATGAATGATGATAGAAATCTTTTGATTGTTTACTCTTTTTCGTTTTATTTACATTTAATTTTGAAATGAGTTTGACAATTACTTGTGGATATGTATGATGTTTTCAGGGAGAAATGTACGTAGAACATTTGAATGAGCTAAAGGAAGAGATCGATATTATCATGAACCAAATAATAGACGACCCTTTAAAGCAACTCGAGCTGATTGATACTTTACAACGACTTGGAATCTCATATCATTTTGAGAATGAGATTAAGGATATGTTGAAAAGAACATATGAGAAGAGTTATGAAAGTGATGATTGGAAAAAGAATAATCTGCATGCAACATCACTTGAATTTAGACTTCTAAGACAACATGGATTCAATGTTTCACAAGGTATCAACTTTGTTCAACACTTAATATTACTTGTGGATATGTTTTCATGATTTTTTTTTTCTTTTTTTGCACAATATAATGGAATAGCAATTCATTGGATATCAAATTCACGAGCATGTGAAACTATCAACATGAAAATTTAGTATCTTAGTCATGCTGCATTAAACCGTGCGTATTTATCAACAACTTTTTGTATTTCAATGACAGAGGTTTTCAATAACTTCAAGGATGAGATGAAAAACTTTAGCACACGACTCTATAAAGATTTGAATGGAATGTTATCTTTGTATGAAGCTTCGTTCTTATGTATAGAAGGTGAAAACATTTTAGAGGCAGCAAAACATTTCACAATCAACCATTTGGAAAAATATATGAGATCGTGCAAGGATGAACATGAAGCATCCATTATTAGACATGCGTTGGAGTTCCCCTTGTATTGGCAAATATCAAGATTGGATACAAGATGGTTCATTGATATCTACGAGAGAAAAGTGGATATGAATCCTATTCTTCTCGAAATTGCCAAATTAGATTTCAATCAAGTTCAATTTATCCACCAAGAAGACGTGAAATATGCATCAAGGTAAGATTATTATAAACATATACATATTTAGAGCATAGACAATAATGATTTATGATGTTCTTTTATCGAAATTTTGTTAAATCACAGATCAACTCAAAAATTTTCTTTTCCTTTGAAAAAATTGATGATTTTTTTATTTTTTATTTACATTTTTAAGACAAAAAAAAAAAAAAAAAAAAAAAAAAAAAAAAAAAAAAAAAAAAAACTTTAAATTTATAGATTGTTATAAATTTAATTATATCAATACTGGAACATTCCCTCTTCCGGTTAGAACGTTGATACAGTCGTTGAGAAATTTCTGAAAGGCTAATCCAATCTCGATATAGCCTTTACGCAATCTTAATCTAATTCATTCCTTCATTGAATTGGATTTTAATTATATTAACATGTTTACAAACTCCAAGAACAGGTGGTGGAGGAGCACTGGATTTAGCGAAAAGTTCAGCTTTGCAAGAGATAGATTGATGGAAAATTTCTTTTGGACAGTGGGTGTTGGATTTGAACCCGAGCTCTCATACTTTAGAAGAATGGCCACAAAAGTTAATGCATTAATAACAACAATAGATGATATTTATGATGTCTATGGCACATTAGATGAACTCGAGCTCTTTACTGACGCGGTAGAGAGGTAAGCAAACGATAAATCTATGACAATAAGAAAAAGTTTAATCTCGGTGTTAATTTCTATTTGTTATATTATTTTGTTTACCAATTCATTTATTTTTTAATAGATAATTAAATTTACCATATTAAAATCTCAATATTTTTTTTTTGATATATAATCCTCTTCTAAAATATGATTTCAGGTGGGACGTTGGTACAATGGATCAATTACCTGACTATATGAAAATATGTTTTTTTAGTCTCCACAATTCTATCAATGAGATGGCTTTTGAAGCACTGAGAGACAAAGGAATTAATGTGCTTAAGTACCTTAAGAAGGCGGTATGAATTTAATTATGATAAGTATTTCTAACTTTTCTTTTGATTAAGATCAACAAAATTGTTACGTAATTTATTTATATGATACTTAATTTTATAGTGGGCAGATTTGTGCCAAGCTTATATGTTGGAGGCTAAGTGGTATCACACCAGCTATAAACCAACTTTAGAAGAATATTTAGACAATGCATGGATTTCAATATCAGGACCAGTTATATTAGTTCATGCATATGCTTTCGTGACATCCCCAACGCTCCAAGACATGGAAAGCTTGGTAGAATATGCTGATATAATTCGTTGGTCTTCCACAATTTTGCGACTTGCTAATGATCTAGGAACATCATCGGTATGTAAACAAGAAGCCTTATTTAAAAGGAACTTTTTTTTTAACTACGATAATTGAAAATTAAGTATGTGAGTAGGTAACTATCTTCGAGTTAATGAAATTCCGTGCATGTTATTAAATTTAACATTTTGAAATTTTTATCAACTAATATGATCCTATGATGGATAAATTTCATTCAGGATGAGTTAGAAAGAGGTGATATTCTGAAATCGATACAATGTTACATGAATGACACGGGAGCCTCGGAGAGTAAAGCTCGTGAGCATGTAAAGCGTTTGATTGATGAGACATGGAAGAAGTTAAATAAGGCTGAAGTTGAGAATTCTATCTTCTCTCAAGTGTTTATCGAGAGAGCTAAAAATCTTGCTAGAATGGCACAATGCGTGTATCAATATGGAGATGGACATGGCATGGGATACCAAGAAATAAACGATCGTGTAATGTCTCTACTTATCCGACCCATTTCCACACATTCATATAATGAATAATGATCAGAGTTTTTCGAATTGTTATAACAGAAGCGGAAACAAAATCGATTGCACTCTCACATCATATATAGTCGTGAAGTTATTTTACTTAATAGAAATGTGAAGCATTTCGGAAAAGGAAAAATGTGCAGGTTCAAGCCTCATGTTTGGAAACCGAACTAAGATTTGGAAGGTGGGGCACCCAGCTCAGCCCAAACCCATAACCTGCGCAACCCGCATGCATATACAGCCCGCAGTCTAAACCAGCCTTGCCAACTTGTGACCTAGATCAACTCGACAACCCGAACTAATCCTTACAACTCGCCCCTCGACTAAACAACTGGTTGTCGGCCCAATCCAACCCCTTACGTTCGAGCTCCATCCATAGATTCATTGAGCTGACCTCTCCCAACGGGTTTTCCGCAGCTTCCCGGTGACATTCTGGCAGCTCCGGTCAGCTTGTCGGCTCAGCTTATCAATTTTTACCATGTTCCCCTATTTTGGATCTCTTTTCTACTCTTTTTGACCATTTTGGAATTGATTTTTGCATTTGAAAGGAGTACAACCCTGGTTTAGCCAAAATTCAAGGCTTAATTATGAATGCTAGGTAGACTACGCTGATCAACGTGTTCTAATTCGGTGCCGTGAACTCATATAAGTTGACTTGGATTTCAAGGGATGAGTTTGAACTAGCCTCAAGAATAAATTAGCAACTTCGGCTTAAGCTATTCATGTAACTGGCTTAATTATTGACATGATTGGATGAATTGAATCAAGTATGAATGACACGTGCTATGTCGTCCCTCTACGTGTCATTATACGAATTGATTTGGCCATTTAAAATTTTTGAGTTGTTATTGGAAGAAATTTGTAGTTTTGTGAAGGAAGCTAGAGTTGGGATCAAAAGTTTGAGTTCCTCTTCAAGTTAAAAACAGTATGATTTCTATTTTTGGATCAACTTTGAGCATATTTATTTCTTATTGTAGTTAGATTAAAAATTACAAAAAAATCTCTTTAAATATATGAATTAAAACTCTACAACTTTGATCTAAAAATCAAGTTAATTCGAGTTAAGTAGTACGCTATGAAAAAATAAAGAAAATTGAGAGAAATGTGTAAGACGATGAATGGACGATCATAAGTGGCAAGGATTATGACATGTATCGGGTGCTAGTGAAGCCACACGTCAGATTCAGAAAAATGGGGAAGAAATTTCTGTTTCCACTTCAGTCTGTATTCGAAGGTGCGTGAGGTTACATGAGAACCCGACCCCGCTGACGGACCTAACCCGCACATATGCACGAGTTTGCTTCTTCAACTTGTGTGTGAGGCACAGAAGAGTTCCATATACGGATGACAGAGACAACGCTTGAAGACCAAAAGATCGGTGTTAAGTTAGTTACATTTCATGTTATTTTATAGTCTTATGTTAGATTATGACAATGTTTTGTTTCCTAGTTTTCTTGATTAGGGCAATGAACTTTTTGACTGAAAAATGTCTTTATGCGACTAGATTAAAAACCATTTGGTTTTTCTTTTCTACCAAAACTGTATCAACCAAGATCACATCTGAATGAGATAAATCTTGTGGACAAGATGTCTAAGAAAGGTCTAAAAGAATTAAAAGTTAGTGGCAATACCAACACCAACAAGGTGCACCTTCATTTTCAGTGATTCAATCATAGGAACTCCAAAGGTAATTATGTTTTGTTTGGAGCTATACTATGTTGAGTGACCTTTGAAGTATTTTTCCGAGATGCATGCAAGTGAGTCCATACATTTTTCTGATAAAATCTTTCAGAATAGTTTCGAATTTAAATATTAGTAGACTATAAGACACTATATGTTAATTGTATTTCCATCTACTAGAATATAGGTTAGTATAGGACATTTTAAGACCCACAAGTTAAATAAGTTGAAATTTAAGACCCTCAAGTCATATTGCACATGCTCGGAATAGTTTCAAATTTAATTATTGGTATACTATAGGTTAGTATAGATTAATTTCATTTCCATCTATTAGCATATAGGTAGTGTAGGACATTTTACTTTATTTTTTATTTATTTTGTATTGCTTCAACTCAATTATTTTCGCATTAAATATCCATGATATGTATATAGTAGCGACTTTAGGTTAAGTAGAAAATTTAGAGTCATTATATCAAATGTATTTTTGAAATTCTTTAAAAAAATGATCGTCATAATTGAAACTTTTGAAAGTTTAGGAATATTTTTTAGATGACGAGCAAGTTCAAGAGTATTTTTATTAAGTCTATTTTTTTTTCAACTTAATTTACATTTTAGTGTTACCTTAAAGTAGCATGGGAATTTAGTGGACCTATATGTTTTAAATCAAAATGGTATAAAATTAATTAAGTAAAATCTTAAATCAATTAATGTTCATTTATAGGTCACTCTACTTTAGACATATAGTTGAACTTTTATACATTGTAGGACAAGTTCTATCCATGAATATAGTTACTATAGGTAGGGGTGTACATAGTTCGAGTCGGATTGGGTTGAGGGATTTATTTGAACCAACCCAAAAAGTTCAGATTGATTGGATTGGTAACCCAATCCAACCCGAAATTTTTCACAACCCAACCCAGTTCAACCCTCTATTTTTAGGTTGTTCTATACTAAGAAGAGACAAGAAGCGAAGAAATAACCTACCGTCGAGCGGAGAAGTCCGACGAAAAACACAAAGTGTTGAAGTTCGACGGAAATGGAACGGAAAGGCGAGCGGAGAGATAGTCGATGACAATGTCGAGTAGAGAAATGGGAGCTGAGAAGAGAGTCTGATAAAGAAATAAAGAGGTGACTAGCGAGCTAGATTGACATCCGAGATGAAAATGACGTCAACGGAGGAGATGAACGCTGTGAGATGAGAACGATGAAGATGTTGATGGATGAAAAGAGAGAGAAAGTATGCACCCATAAGAAGAGAGAGAAAGTACGAGAGACCATTAAAATAATTAATAGTATCCAAGAAGTGAGAGAAAGTCTCGACCTTCAATAGTGCATGTGCGCCGCATGGCAGGGTTGTTGTCTGATGGGCGGGATGCATGGGCTTGGGCCTTTTTAATGGTTTTCCGGTTAGGTCAGATTGTCCCATAATTTAAAATTTAAACCTCAACCCAACCCGAATAAGATCTGGTTCCAAAAAATGAATCCAACCTGAACCCAAAGTCCTTTTAAATCCAACCTAACCCTTATAATTCGAGTTGAGTTCTTGGGTTGACGAGTTGGGTGTACACCCCTATTTATAGATAAGTCGATCCTTCATAATTACAACTGAGTTAGAAGTGCATTTCTCTCGTAATTACATATTTCTCCCGTAATACGACTTGTTCTCTAGTAAACGATTAAATTATGATCCAACCCTAAACAAAAATTCCTTTTGAGTAGGGAACTCCATTGTTCAAGTCATGAATGGAACTACTCATCTAATTTTCCTATATCGAAAGAAGTTAGTTTTATCGGGTAACAAATGAATTCTATTTGAAATGTATTTTCTTTTTAAAAGCAAAATATTGATAAGGAAGTATATATGGACAATCATTATAATATTTTAAGATAACAATGAGTTTGTAATCTATTTAATGTATATAATAATCCTCAATATTAATGGAGAAAATTTGATTTTTTGATATGGAGTCATTTCAAAGGATATGTTGAATTCAAAAGAAAACATTACATATGAATGAGAAGAGTTCAACAATACAATCTTCATTCTTTTCTTTTAGTGCATAGGATCTTTTTCGGTAATTCTTTTCATCAAACGAGCCTCTTCTTAACTCTTCTTTTATCCGTCTTATCGTTAAAGTAGTGGTGTTGCAAGAATGTCTAATCCAATCATTGTTTGATGGTCTAGAAACTACAAACATCATGTTTCGAAACACGAGTTTATTCGATCATTCAAGATTGAGTAACATCTTACTTCTTGAGTTCACCAAGCCACATAATGCCACTATTTAATACGAAGCTTTACAGAAAAACTAGGGTGGTAAAAATTATAAATTTAGGGATAATAGTATTTTTCATGCTCGGTATCAAAGTTGATAAGTTGTTAAATTTAAGAGTAATATGTATGGCTTCGTTCTAATCTTGGTATATATCGTCTTATTTTCTAATTCAGTCATGCATTTGAAGTTTGCATACTACTTACTACATATAAATTAATAGTGGAGTCAGCCTAATCCTAATAGTATCACAACACAAACGTAATACAAGAGGGAGCGACCTAAGAGACCCCACCAACCTAGTAAATGTAAGGAAGAATTAAGTGCTTCTAAGCCTTCCAAAGTTTGGAAATACAGATGTTGTAACACTTGAGCCTTGAATTTAAGTTTAAACTTCAAGAATTTTTTTAAAGAGTTTTAGAAGATGGATTTCAAGATGAATTAGAAGATAAAAATGGTTAAAAAAATTCTACAACTAAAAAGAAATAAAATAAATAATAATAATGGTCAAAGTCAACCCATAAGGGTAAAAAAGTCATTTTCCGTTACTAGTTAACATGTATCGTCTTGACTAATTGGTGAAGAAAAAGAAAAAAGAAAGAAAGAGGTAACCGCCGAAGACCTCGTCATTTAGGCACCTAAAGTCTGATTCTTGGAAGAGTTCTTTCACAAAACCTTCTCGAAACCGTGTGGAGATCAAGTGTGGATACTTGAATCGTTCCAGCCATCTTGAATTAAGGAAGAATGAGAAAAAACTTTTTAATTTTTATTCTCAATTTTTTATATATTGCTTTTTGAGAGATTTCAAATAAGTTTGGTGATGGAAGCCGAAGTTTAATTAGAAGTTGAAGTTGTGCAAACTTTAAGAAAGGTAAGAACATGATTTTTTTGCAAATTTTGAGTATGTTTATTTCCCTATGGTCAAGGAACAAGTTGATTAGTCTTGTAAGAGACTTCAATAAAATTTAAAGACATTAAAAAAATACCAAGAGAGTTTAATAAAATTTAAAGAAATTAAAAGAAAAAATTGATAAATTGATCAAAATCTAGAAAAAAAATACGTGCATCCCCAACAAAGGAGCATGTCAATCCCAAAAAAAGACGTGTTGCACAAGGAATGGAGAGACACATCGAAGGTTATGTGGTGACGCATGTTGAGAAAATTCAACCCGACCCAATAACTCGTATGTGACCTATTTCACCCATATTCGAGGATCTGAACCTACTTGGAGACACAAGTCCACTTGCATTACATGTCAGAATATCGTAAATCACAAAAAATCGTAAATCACAAAAAATCCTTATGTAGTGTCACAACCCGATTTTCGAGGTTTCAAAATTTGGATGGTGACTTAAAAAATAAAGCAAACACAAACAAAAATAAAATAAAATTAAAATAAAAAGAAAAGAGGTAAGTTGTTTCAAATTCTACAAAAGGAATACAAATATAAAAGAAAATAAAAACACTCCAAAATCTAAAGATGGATTGACACTCTAGAAAGATCCCCTCTACGACTGCACAGTGTCACGGTCATGCTTGTCCAAGGTATGTTGCCCATGGCCGCATGCCCATGACAAACCCAACCCTTCATGTCTTTTCATATTCTAGTGTTTTACTTTTATATTTCTAGGAATTATGATGTTTCAGAAATATCATGTTTAGGGTTGTCAGACATGAAATGCCTCAGAATGTACTATAGGAGGATACGACTAGTTGTCAACTTCTCCCTACCCAAGGTTATATACCATAAGCCGTTGTTATTTCTCTCTTGCTTGCTTATATAACGTCTCTTTCGAAAATCTCTCTTTCGAAAATCTCTCTTTACCCTTGTTTTCTAAAACCTTCTCTTAAAATCGAGGCCAAAGGCTTGAGCATATGTCGCTTGGCTGTAGGCGACACAAGAACGAATTGGCTTAGCTCACTTGTCGTTGGAAAATGAGTGTCGCACACTCGCAAGTCCGCTACCATTAAAAGTGTGATTGTGACAAGTGGTATCAGAGCTTTGTAAGCTCCGTGAAAATAGCAAAGACTGGAAACATGTCGACGACAAAGTTGACACCCAAATCCCAAGCCGACCGGCTTACTTTAATAGAGGAGGAAATGCTATTCCTCAAAGAAGTCCCTGACACCATCCGCTTCCTGGAAGCACGGGTGAAGAATTGAGTGGAAAAGTCGTAGAGATCGACGCAATAGGTAACTGCCTGGATGGGTTGCCAATCGCAGAACTGATATTTTGGGTGACCTCACTCGAAGAAAAAGTTGCTCTTACGAGCAACCCAAGACTGTCTGGTAGCCCCGATAGCTCTGTCGCGCACAAGGAGGGACGTGGCGAAGAGTTCGACGTGCTACAAAATACAATGATGAGTTTGTTCAATGGATTAGCTGACGAATTCAGAACAACAATCGATGACATGCAAGAAAAGATGTCCACCATGAACACCCGAATCGAGGTGACCATGAAAGACGTGTAGAATGTCTCGGCTAGGCAAACTAACACAAGGTCTAACAAACTGAAGTTCCCAGATCCTAGACCTTTCAAAGGGAATCAGGATGCCAAAGAGTTGGAGAACTTCATCTTTAATGTCGAACAATACTTCAAAGCCACACTGGCTTGTACCGACGACATGAAAGTGACAGTAGCATCGATGTATCTCATAGACGACGCCAAACTTTAGTGGCGTACGAAGGTACAAGACAGCGAGAGTGGATTGTGCACCATAGACTCGTGGGAAGACCTCAAGAGAGAGTTGAGGGACCTATTCCTCCCCGAAAACGTAGATCATTTAGCAATGGAAAAACTAATAGCCCTAAAGCAAACGGGAAGCATAAGGGGCTATGTCAGACAATTTTCGACCCTGATGCTAGATATTAGGGGCACATCAGAGAACGACAAAGTGTTCTTCTTTATAAATGGGTTACAACAGTGGGCCAAGACAAAAGTACAAGACAAAACTTCATCTCCAAGATCTTCCTTTTTGTGATTCTGTCACAATTGTCTTGTGGGTGCCTCTTGAAAGAACGAGAGTATATCGAGAATGACTATATGACTTATTGATACTTATTTGTAGGACTTAGGCAAAATATTAGTGAATTTTAAAATATTATTTTTAATTTACCATGTTAAAAATTCTTATTTTTATTTAAAACATGTATTCAAATATATATTTTATGAATTTCATACATTTTTTAAAATTTTAATATTTAATATATTAAATACAATAAATACATTTTAATACTTTTAATACTTCAAATCATGTATATTCTTTTCCTCTCTACTTAATAATATCAAATGTATTAAATATTAATTTGAGCCTTTCAATTTTTCTTTCTTTCAACTAAATTTACCTTTTAATGTTAATAATGGAGACCTTAGGACCCACCAGTACAAAGTACCATGAAAAAAAAAAAACTTTAATCAATTAATTTTCATCCATTAATACCTATATTTGAACTCTTATGAATGTTAGGATAAGTTGTGTTTATGAATATAAGCATTACTGGCAAATCAATCATTACGAGGCGTTCGTAATTGCACTAAGTCAATAGTTTATTTTACATTTGTAATTAAATCTTCTATCTAAGTATCATTTATTCTCTAACGAACAATTTGGATATTATCTAACCAAATAAATAAATAAATAAATAAATTTTGGATCAAATTAATTTATTCATGATGAATGTCCTTTTGTGAGGCTCGAGAAGAGGCGAAGGTCATGTTAGCTACAATGCATCTAGTTGACGATGCAAAGTTTTGGTGGAAATCCAAGTACATGAACATTCAAGATGGTCGATGTATCGTGGACACTTAGAAGAGTTTAAAACAAGAATTCCGCTAACAGTTCTTCCCAAAGAATATCAAGATAAAAGCAAAAAAATAAAAATAAAAATAAAATAATAATAATAATGATAGACTATGTTAGGTGGGTTTCTCGGCTTATGTTGGATACTCGTGACATGTCTCAGAAAGACAAGGTCTCACTTTTGTTGAGGGGCTTTAATCATAGACCAAGGCCAAGCTTTAGGAACAAAGAGTCAAAAACCTTTCCATAGCCTATGCTATAGGCGAACGACTATTTGACCTTAGCAATGATTAATCTCACGATAAAAGGCAGAACTAGACTTCCGTAAGTGGTGGTAATAAAAATTACTGACCCAACTACCCAAAATAAGAGGAGGTAAAAAATTGATGGCAAATGAGAGAAATACAAAGGACCTCACAACATTATGATTGATGTCCCTTGGTTCATATCATTGAAGTATATTGTATGATTATTTTCTTCGAAGTATATTGTATGATTGATGTCTTTTGTTCATATCATTCTCCACTTCTTCAAGAGGATTCGTCCTTGAATGTATTTTTGAAACTTTGTTCCAAAAAATATGTTAGGGAAATACAAAGGACCTCATAACACTCTCTCACTGAGTATACACTCTCGAAATTTTAGGCCACTCTTTTTAGACTCATTTACACAAATGAAGCTTTCATTCTCACCTCTCAAAATTTTAAATAGAGCCAAGATTCGATTTTAAACTCTGGATCGATTAAAAACTAAGATAAAAATAAATAAAAATCAAATTGAGAAAAAAAAAAACGCAAAGGAAACATATATTCGATCTTGAACCTAAAGTTCTGATACCAAATGATATAGAAATCAATCCGATGGAAAGGACTGATGTCAAATGATAAGAAAATCACTACAAGAGAGTACGATTCAGATTATCTTGTTGATCGAATATCTCAAGGCAAGAACATTGTTTGAGATTCGAATCACTCCACAAAAAAAATCGATCATATCTAGTTTAAATGATTCTTGTTGATTAAATATTTCAACGCAAAAACACTTCTTTGAGATTCGAATCACTCCACAGGCAAGATTGATCATGTCGAGGTTGAATGATTCTACATGCAACCTAAACTATATCGAATTGGATAGAAACTCAGCCATTGGCTAAAGACAGCACAAATGCTCCTTACTATATTTTCCAAATCTACTTACAAATACAACCTACATGACTTTATATAGCTTAAAAATGAAACTATTAAAGACATTCTAAGAGTTTGTAACATTGATTTATGGTCATAATTAACCTTATAATGTAAGGACCATAATTAACTATTATGTAATTGTAACCTAAAGTAAATAAAAAATCTTAAAATATATGGATGAAATACAATAACTCTAAATTACTCTAAATTGTAATCTACCCAAAAATTATAACATGAAATTTCATTCTTTTTCAATTTGGCATGAGTTGAAATATCTTTGGATAATTTCAACCATATTTTCTTCGTATCTCCATTGAAGTATATTGTTTGATTGATGTCTCTAGGTTCATATTAGCATTTCTATTTTAATATTTTCCTTGATTTTATTTAAATTTACTTTGAATATTTATTTTGTATTGTTTTAAGACCCTTTCGTAAACGTATAAGTCCATGACATTGTTTTATGAAGTCGTTTTAAATGAAAGTTTCCACATAAAAAAGTTATATGCCATGCAGATGGTAACAACTCTAGGTCAATAGAAAACTAGGATCGTTACACCATTCAAATTTTTTGCCCCACTTTATGGTTTCGTTGGACCTTAGCTGAGGTTCACCTTCGCCAATCGAATACAACTTGTGTAGAATGTAAGTTTGGTCGATCACACATGCCACTCATGCATACATGATCATTCGTCTGCGACTCTCGATGACTTACCTCTCCACTAGATCAAATCATCGGCCTTGACTTTGCCTCTACTCTAGGTCAAGATCTCTCGTGTGCAATGCTGCATCTCATCATCATTTTGGTTACCTCGGCAGACCTATACATCTTGAGGTCGTCCCACGTCTTGAGAAAGCTCAACCATTTTGAATTGCTCGAACATTATATTGAAACCGACCCATGTGTCAGTCATTTCATCGAGATAACCCAAACATCCATCCATCTTGGTTCTAATTGAGGCATGAACCCATGTGTGTGCATATCCAACCTATGACACATGGGCTTGGATGCAATGTTGGCACAATCGTGTTGTCTGACACTATTCTTGAAAGACTCATTTTTAAGAAAGTCACTTGAGACGCTCATCTCGTAACACACATACTATGACACACGTATGTGTTAAAAGGTAGCTCGCTTAGACCACAGAGCCCAAGGGTGATGGAGAGCTGACACAATGTCTTCTCCTATAGAACATTTTGATGCATTTCAAATCTTTCTAGAGTATACATAATTTTTTCATGTCATACGACCCCATGGAGCATCTGTCGGATATCTGATTGACACCAAATTTAGTTAGCTTTCATCTTTCATATAGACGAACATAACACCAGAGCCGCCTATTGAACCTCATATCAAAACCCAAACTTTTAAGGTTATGGCCTAGAGGCCTACTCGACTCTCTCTGAGCTTGTCTTCAATACTCATGTCACCTCATTCTCTTCAACCTTGCTTATGTCTCAACTTGGCTTTAATGCACACTCTTCTTGGTGTGTTGGATGATGTACTGCTCTCCTTGGCCGCATCATGATACTTATCTGTCCTAGCCCTTACATGGCTTAATGAGTACCATTTGAGGGTCGCCACATTCTCTATCAACATTTGAGAGTCAACCTATGGTCTTCGTAGAGAGGTTGTGGCACGTGGCTACTCGGGTGTGAAAACATGTATAATCTCCACCTTTTGATCCGTTCCACCTCCATTTCTCTTTTTTTTTCATCCCAATTTCGATACGACCTTAATTTCACTTGAATTATAATAACCAGTGAGTTTTCAAGAAATATAAAGCATTCAATGAGAAAAAATGTAAGCGAAAAAGGCACGATTCATTTAGATAGACAGCTACATAGACTTTAGACAAATAATACGTAGATTGTTAGGACGTGTTAGAATGTGAGCATATCTTACATTTGTTGGCTAGAATATACATGTTTAGGACTCAAATAGGCAATTTTGGATAAGGGTACATGTATGTTATAAACTGTTACAAAAATTTCCTTAGTATGACAATTATTGATGGATGCCTATTTAATGCTTTCCATTGGCTAGAAATGAGGGAGAAAAATGTGTGATCTGTGCTCCAGGTGTTCGATAGATATTATCACCCCATTGAGCATGTTTGATTGTGTGTAAATTGTGTGTTAGCTTCAGATAATTACTTGTATGTTTTTAGACTATGAAATTTTGTGCTTAGGTGATTGATAAAAATATCTCTCTAATAAGCATGCATGAATGTTTAGATTATAACTTCTATGCTTTAGGTGATCGAAAAAATATCTCCATATCAAATCATGTATGAGTCAAGTTAATTTTAGGGTGCTAGAGTTAGAGCAGTTTTAGAGTTAACCGAGGTCGATACATTTTCGGTAGACTAAGCACCATAGGATCGTAAAGGATGATCAAAGGAATAGATCTTAATGCATTTGGAGGTTGAATTAGCCTCAAGGAGTTAGTCCTAAACGTTCTAAAAATGAGAGACGAGATGTAAACCGCTAAAGGCCCAAAGAACCTAATAGACTTTCACAGCAAGGATGACTAAGAAAGTTCGAAGGATAGACTGTGGGGTGAACGCTGTCACTAGAATCTCTAAAACCATTTAAGTGTAGAAACGGATCAAGGCATAAATCGCAATTTCGTAAACTAATCTTGAGGAGGGAATTGGAAGTACATAGGAAGTAAGCTCTTTTATTGTCCTACATATAAATGAAAAGTTTTGACCAAAATAGACTCGTGTAATAGAATAGTTCATCATAAAACGAGTGAGAAATTGGCGATGAAGTGGAATGAAGACTCTTGGTCTAATATATAGATAGATCCAAACCTGGCTTTATTCTCTAATATTAATTTTTTTTAATATATTAAATTTGTAAATGTTTTAAAAAATATCCTGCTGTCGAAATACCTGAGATTTGAAGCCAAACCCAATGTTTGTCGACATCTCTTCCAAAACAAAAATTTTCCACCACACATAGGCTGTCCTCTCCGTTACATCTCCAGCATCTAGGTATTTTCCACCACACAGGCTGTCCTCTCCGTCACATCTCCAGCATCTAGGTTATCCTCTCCTCCTCGAAGAAAATTGGCTTCCAAAAGAGTTTAAAATTGATAAAGGTAACGACTCAGACCCATTGGTAGCAGATATTGTTTTCTTTAGCCTCTCCCTTTCAGATTTTTTTTCAAGGCTTTAAAACACACCTGTTCGGGAAAGGTTTCTATATCTTTATAGAGTGTTTCGTTCTCCTCCCAACTAATGTGGGATATAACAGTCCACCTTTTCAGTCTAAAACTATGGTGATCCATTCGACGTGATTTGTCAAATGGTCAAACTGACGATTTTCTGAAATCGTGTGAATAAGAAAAACGGTAAAACTGAGGTTTTATCTAACAATCTCCTCCTAAACCCTGTAGTATATCTACCTTACTATTTGAACTCCGATCTTTGAGCGTAGTTCTTCAAATTTCACCCGCGCCAGGGACTTGGTGAAGATGTCTCCAAGTTGTTCTTCTGTTCGGATGTAATCAATTTTGATGAGCCCTCGATCTGCACATTCTCGAATGTAGTGGAATCTGATTTCTATGTGCTTGCTTCGTTCATGCAAAATTGGATTTTTGATCAGGGAGATCGTAGCTTTGTTGACTACGTATAGCATTGGTGGATCACTTTCTCTCTCGATGAGTTCTTCCATTAGTCGCGCAAGCCAGATCCCTTGTGTTGCTGCCATCGAAGCGGCGATGTATTCTGCTTCACAGGAAGACAAAGCAACTACCTTCTGTTTTGTTGATTGCCAGCAGATTGCGCCGACTGAGAGAAAGTAGATCATTCCGCTAGTGCTCTTACGATCATCAACGTCACCGGCCATGTCACTATCACTGTAGCCAACTAGCTTGAGTTTCTCCTTTCC
Organism: Cucurbita maxima; assembly: GCF_002738345.1. Taxonomy (NCBI): domain Eukaryota; kingdom Viridiplantae; phylum Streptophyta; class Magnoliopsida; order Cucurbitales; family Cucurbitaceae; genus Cucurbita; species Cucurbita maxima. The sequence goes on from NW_019272060.1 coordinate 403,730, forward strand.
GCTCCCTGCGCAGTATCTTACACCCCAGCCTCTGGTTCCGGCTACATAGCGCAGGATGCGCTTGACAGCCACTAAATGCTCCTCCCTAGGTGCTTCCATAAACCGGCTCACATATCCAACAGAATAAGCAAGATCAGGACGAGAGTTTACCAGATAGCGCAGACTCCCGATAATGCTGCGGTAATTGGTGGAGTCGACTGTCGTCGTAGTGCCAGCCTTCCTTAGTTGGAGTCGGGCCTCCATTGGCGTCCTTGTAGGATTACTGTCCACAAGTCCAGTTGTGTCCAGCAGCTTCTTTGCGTATGCACTTTGGCAGATGGAGATGCCGGTTGAATTCTGTTGCACTTCGATGCCGAGATAATAGCTGAGCACGCCGAGATCGCTCATCTCGAAGTTTTTCGACATCTCCTTTTTGAACCTTCCGAGGACTTCCATGTCACCTCCAGTGATTATGAGGTCGTCGACGTACACTCCCACGATTAGTCGCTTCTTGTCATGGCCGTGCGTGTACATGCCATGCTCAGAGGCGCAACGTTTGAATTTCAGTGACAGTAAGGTACTGTCGAGCTTCGCGTTCCAGGCTCGTGGAGCTTGTCGAAGTCCGTAGAGTGCCTTGTGCAGGCGCAATACTTTATTGGGGTTGTTGTTATCCAGGAAGCCAGGTGGTTGTCGGACATAAACAGTCTCCTTCAGCTCTCCGTTAAGGAAAGCAGACTTTACGTCCATATGGTGAACCTCCCAAGAGTAATGTGCTGCAATTGCAAGTAAGAAACGGACGGATTCTAACCTTGCCACTGGCGCAAATACCTCTTCGAAGTCCACTCCTTGCTTCTGGACGTAGCCCTTCGCCACCAGACGGGCCTTGTGTTTCACAACTTCTCCTTTTTCGTTGCGCTTCAGTTTGAAGACCCATTTGAGCCCTATGACTTGGTGTCCCGGCGGCATATCCTCCAGACTCCACGTCTGAATTTCGGTGATGGATGTCATCTCCTCCTGCATTGCCTTCAGCCAGCACGGGTTCTTTTCTGCTTCGGCGAAGGTGTTCGGTTCATCTGCACTGATGGCATGTAGTTCGGCCACTTCTTCGAGCTCGCGCACTGCCAGTCCAGGTGGTTCACCTCCTCCTACTAGGTCGTCCATCCTCCGGTACCTGGCCTCCAGATCAGTATCGTGATCGGCATCCAGCGTCGAATCCGCAGTCCGTGGTGTTGCGAATTCCACTGGTTCAGGGGTTGCACCTGCTGGCGGTGGTGACCGCTGCTGATGCTGGGCTCCTTCTTCTTCCGGCTCGGTGACGAGGTACTTCACCGTAAATTGATTTGGATTATGATCTGCCTCGATCACGTCATTCCACTGCCAGAAGGTGCTTTCGTCGAAGACGACGTCGCGAGACACGTGAGCTCGCCCCCCTATAGGATCATATAGTCTGTACGCCTTGCTCCCGGGTTCATAGCCGATAAAAACGACCTTCAGCCCCCTAGGATCGAGCTTGGCGAGGTGGGGACGTGTTACCTTCATGTATGCGAAGCAGCCGAACACGCGAAAATGATGTACCGCTGGTTTTTTGTTGTACCAGGCCTCATATAGTGTCTTCTCGTTAAGGCTTCAAGTTGGTGACCGATTGAGGAGATAGATGGCCGTCATTACTGCCTCTCCCCAGAATCTCCCAGGCATCCCGGCCGCCACCAACAATGACCTTGCTGTCCCGACGATGGTCTGATTCCGACGTTCCACCACTCCGTTCTGTTGGGGGGAGTAGGGCGCCGTTGTATGCCGTTTTCGTCACAGTACTTACCGAAACTTGTCGAGGTGAATTCTTCGCCTCGGTCTGTGCGCAGCACTCGCATCTTCTTCTCACATTCGGCCTTCGCTCGCGCTTTAATGCACTTAACCGCCTCTGCCGCCTCACTTTTCTCTTGCAGCAGGGTCAGCCACATGAAGCGGCTTTTGTCATCGACTAACAGGAGGAAGAGACTCTTACCGCCTGGGGTCGCCGGCTTGATGGGCCCGCAGATATCGCCGTGTACAAGCTCCAACGGCTCATCGGCTCGATAGGATGTTCGAGACGGAAAGGGTGTGCGCCTCTGTTTGCCGATGAGGCACCCGTCGCACAGCTTGTTCACGCCTTTGATTGCTGGCAAACCGTGCACTAACTCCTCCTTCTGTAGTTTTTCTAGAGCAGGAAAGTTTAAATGCCCGTACCTTGCGTGCCACCTCCAAGATACCTCTTCGGTCTTGGCCGAGAGACTGACAGGTTGCTCTATCTGTAACTCCAGGATGTAAAGACGGTTTGTCATGCGCCTTGCCTGTGTGAGCAGCCGTCGTTGATTATCGCAAATTTTGAGTAATCCGCGCTCGATGGAGATGAAACAACCTGTCTCATCGAGTTGACCCAGGCTCACAAGGTTAGCCTTGAGCCTCGGGATGAAGTAGACGTCGGTCAGCTTGGGATGCTCGCCTCCCTTGCTGGCGAATAAGATGGTGCCGCGTCCTTCGATCTCGACGACGGATCCGTCGCCGAATTTCACCGTCCCGCGGATCCCCGAGTCGAGTTCGGAGAATGCAGATCTAGCCCCGGTCATATGGTTTGTTGCCCCTGTGTCTAGGATCCATCGCCGGTCCTTGTGTTGCTCGTCCCGCTCGCTGATCTGAGCGAACACTCGCTCCTCCTCCAGTTGAATTGGCTCCCTAGCTGGTGCCACCTTTGCTACGCCCAGCTGGAGCTCTTTCTCGAGTTCAACATCGTTGTTGATTACCTCCATTTCCGTGGATTTGGAATCGACAATGGGGACACATGCACTTACCATGAAGAGAGCTGGCTCGCCCCCCTCGGATTGAGCCACATGGGCCTTTTCGGCCTTCTCCTTGTTCCTAAGCTTGCTCCAGCAATTCCTGCTTAGGTGTCCTCTCTTCCCACAGTTCGAGCAGATTGGCCTGCCATTGGTCGACTTCTTCTTTTGATTCCCATCTTTCCCGCGCATGCGCCCGTGGGAGATCCATGGCTTCTTACCGTCTTTGCGGCTGGAGGAGGACCCGTTGCTCTCGCCGGTGTTGTCATGGAGCTTTAGACGTGCAAGCCATTCCTCCTCAGTGAGGAGTAGACGACCCCACTTGTCGACAGCTGAAATGGTATTTTTCTTCCGCTGCTCGACGTTACGCAGTCTTCCGGTCACCTCTTCTACCGTTAGGTCGTTCACGTCAAGCAATGTCTCGATTGAAATCGCAACTTGCTCGAGGTGATCAGGGACAACCTGCAGCATCTTCTTCACGATTTCTGTCTCGCTGATGCTGCCACCGAGTGTGGTGATGTTGTTGGCGAGCCCCGTGATCCGCATTGAAAAATCATCGACGGATTCACCGTCCTTAAAGTGGATCTTCGAGAGCTCCTTCCGCAACTGCTCGATGTTGGATTCCCGCACTCGCTGTACACCGACCCGACGGGATTCTCGCCAAAATTGGCTCCTTCGCCCAATGTGGCGACTCTTCCGACTGCCCTTCTCGCCAAAATTGGCTCCTTCGCCCAATGTGGCGACTCTTCCGGCTTCAACATTGTCTTTGTCCCTTGCTCTAGGTTTCCCCTTCTACTTCTTGGGGTTAGAAATATTCTCACCAGAGCCAAGGCAGCATCGTCGCGAAGCGACAATCCCTCTTCATGGGTTAGACATATTCTCGCCGAAGCCAAGGCAACATCGCCGCTGAGCGGCGATCCCTCTGCAATTTTTGATGGCCAAGAAAGTGTTTCTCTATGCCTCCTCTGAACTAGGTTGCTGACATTTTCACGAAAAGTGTTTCTCAACCTCTTTGAATTTTTTAGATTCAAGCTTCATGTTCGTTTAAATCCGACGCTTAGCTTGCGGTGGGGTGTTAAGAATATTTAGTAATAAATTATAGTTTACTATATATATTATATTTGATATTTTATTATAAGGCAAATATCTAATATTTGCCTTATTACCATAGGTATCTTTCCATTTATTGTTATTTTTATTTATTACTATTTTCATATCCTTGTAATTTATTTGATTATAAATAAGATAACTTTCACACCATTTAGGTGTGGTGGATTAATCAAACATTCACAATCTTCATATTGATACATGCATTGAGCCATTCTAGCAAAATTTTTAGCTATCTCGATGACAACGTGAGGAAAGATTGAATTCTCGACCTCAACCGTATTTAACATTTTCCATGTCTCATCAATCAAACTCTTTATATGTTCACGAGTATTATTTTCTGAAGCTCCTGTATCATTCATATAACATTATATTGATTTTGGAACATTACCTATCTCTAGTTCAACCTGAATAAAATGTCCATCCTAAAATCATGTTATTAAATAAATGTTCCAAAATGTTAAATTAAATAATCTATTCTGAATTTCATTAACTCAAAGATGCTTATCTACTCGTATACATAGGTTTTAATTACTTTAATAAAAAAAAATGTTTGCTTTAATGATGATAGCAAGATTTATTATTCACATACCGTTGATGTTCCAAGATCATCAACAAGTCGCATAATTATGGAAGAACAATGAATTATATCAATATGTTCTTTCAAGCTCTCATTGTCTTGGAGCATTGGAGATGTCACCCAAACATATGCATGAACAGATATAATTGATCCTCCTATTGAAATCCATGCATTGTCTAAATATTCTTCTAATGTTGGTTTATAACCGGTGTGATACCACTTAGCCTCCAACATATAAGATTGGCACAAATCTACCCACTCTAAAATTAAATTTGATATAAAGTAAATTACATAGTAATTTTAAAAGTTAAATTTTTCTTATCATAATCAAATTCTTACCGTTTCCTTAAGGTATTAGATCACATTAATTCCTTTGTCTTTTAGTGCATCAAAAGTCATCTCGTTTATAGAATTGTGGAGACCAAAAAAACATATTTTCATATAGTCAGGAAGCTGGTCCACTGCATCAACATTCCACCTAAAATCATAATTTAGAAGAGTTAAATATTAATATATTTTCTAAAATAAAAGCAAAGAGAACTTACCTCTCAATGGCATCGGTAAAAAGCTCGAGTTCATCTAATGTACCATAGACATTAACTTTTGTTGTCATTCTTCGAAAATAGGATAGCTTGAGTTCAAATCCAACACCCACTTTCCAAAAGAAATTTTCCATCAATCTATCTCTTGCAAAGCTCATTTTTTCGCCAAATCGAGTGCTCCTCCACCAACTGTTCTCAAATACAAGAATGCATATTAAAAGTATTAATATAATTAAATTTACTACATTGTATTAAGCCATCCCTAATAGAAATATAGCCCAAATGGATATATCGACCAACTCCATGAATGAATTAGTTTGGGATTGTATCAAGTCTAAATCAAGTTTAGGGTTGACTTTTTAGAAAAATTAGAAAAATGTATGTTAAAGTATTTTTTTTTCTATTAAAAAATAAAAATTTCTACTATCTATAGATTTTTTCTTAAAAATAAATTGGTAATTTAAAATAAAGTTTTGAGAGATGAGAACCACAAAACCATTTTTTTTTCTAAGCTCAAAATATGTTTACATATTTCAGATCTTTTTGATGGACAGATTGCACTCGATTAAAATCTAATTTAGCAATTTCGAGAATAATAGGGTTCATATCCACTTTTCTCTCGTAGATATCAATGAACTATCTTGCATTCAATTTTGATATTCGCCAATGTAAGGGAAACTCCCACACATGTCTAATAATGGATGCTTCATATTCATTCTTGCACGATCTCATGTACTTTTCCAAATAATTTATTGTAAACTGTTTTGCTTCCTCTAAAATATTCTCACCTTTAATACATAAGAATGAAGTTTCATAGATAACCTTCTATTTAAATCTTGATAGAGTCTTAGTGGTAAAGTTGTTCTTTTCATCCTTGAAGGAAAACCTCTATCATTTCCATATAAAAAAAATTGTTAAAATTAATGAATTCGCATTGTCTAATAAATTTTCACATATATGTAGATTTGACATCTTCCAAATTGTTATTAATGTTGATACCTTTCTCTCGACAAAATATATATATATATATATGAAGTGTTGAAAAATATATATGAAGTGTTGAAGAACATTAATACCTTGCGAAACATTGAATTCATGTTGTCTTAAAAGTCTAAATTCAAGTGATGTGGTATACAGATTATTCTTTTTCCAATCATCCTTTCATAACTATTCTCATATATATTTTTCAACACATCATTTATCTCATTCTCAAAATGGTATGAGATTCCAAGTCATTGTAACATATCAATCAACTCGAGTTGCTTTAGCGGATCGCCTATTATTTGGTTTATGATCACATCTACCTCTTCTTTAGCTCATTGAAGCGTTCTACATATATTTCTCCTTAAACACAAGATATCATGCTAACTCTTTTTAACATTTGATGCTAAACAAAGTAAACAACTCATTTAAAGATTTATATCATTCATACCTTAAATTCACGGTTTAATGATTGAATGTACTCATGTTTTCAAATAGGAGGCTTGTAATTTCCCGATCACCGTACAATGGTTTGATTTGACTTTCTTGCATTGCTGTTTACTTTTACGATAGGAGAGATCAATGAAGAGTTGAGATCAAAATACACCCATTTGAGGAAAGGGTTCGTGGTAAAAGAAGTGAGAAACGGGTGAAGAGCAAGATGAATCGAGCCTTTGTTGGTAGCCTAATATATATAGATGATCCAAACATGGGTTTATTCTCCAATATTACTTTTTTTAATTTATAAAAATTGTCACATGGAACATCAAATCTTAATTTTTAAATGGCTTAAAAAATTGCGAATTTTTTTCCACCAAATACCTAAGATTTGAAGCGAACCCATTGCTTGTTGTCACATCTCTTCCACCACATATAGGCTGTCCTCTCCACAACATCTCCGCCACCCAATGTAGTTAGAGAACATGAAGAATAGAGGGAATAGAAGAGAGAAGGCATTTGTGACAAGACACGTTATGCTGCAAGCCAAACCCATAGCTTGTCCTCTCCTGCTCAATTCATTCCATTTTTCCACTCCAACAAGCATGTTGAATGTGGTTTATGTAATATGGGGTGGTTGTTGCTTATACATTTCTTCCTTCAAAGAGAATCTTAGTTATCATGCTCATAACTTTGGAACATAAAGTGCAGACCTGTTAAGGATGATAAGATTCAGTTAGAAATAATTAAAAACAAATTCTTTAAAAGAAAATCTTATTATTTCTACTCTAATAAGTTGCTACTAATATGCATGACTTCGTTAAAAATCGCAGAAAAGTCTTTTAAATCATCTCAAAACAATGTCATAAACTTATGTGTTCATAGTTAAAACAATTATAGCAGAAAAACAAACCACTTGAAATGTACATAATAAAGAGAAATTGAAACAATTGTCTTATCTAACTTATGGCCTACAAATAACATGAATGCTTCTACCCTAATTCCAGTCTCATAGTCATCATCACAAAATTTTCATCGATGCAGAGGTACACTGCATTTGCCTGAAAAGTAGAAATAGCACGTGATTTAAGTATTGTAAGAAATACTTAATAAGTGATCTCATTACCGGAGTAAGAAAATGCAATCACATCCAATCGTGTTTGGGACCTATTATTAAACATTATTCCATGACCTTGGTTTCATTTTCAAACAGAATTGGGTGGGTGTGCTGTGACACCTAGACTAGGTCATAGTTTCAAAACCTTTTGGTCTTCGTCTTTGAGTCACGGTTTGAGATTCGAAGACTCTAAAATAAGCCTCGACTCGAACTAGGCCTACACATGCGACAACTTTCTGTTGCACCACATGTCACAGTCCGACGCAAAATCCCTTCGGCTCAGTAGGCTTAAATGGCTCAGCTTCGGCTCCGACACGACTTCTCGTCTCCGGTGCGGCTTCTCGGCCTGGGAATCTATTTTTGGACAATTTTATACTGTTTCGATCCTCCCGGACCTATTTTTGGCCTTGATTAAGGTAAATAAGATCATTTTAATGCCGTTTTTCACAATTTCTAGTTGAATTTATGATTATTATTGTGAAATACTAACAAAAGCGATGAATGATCCAATAGAAACCGACGACCGGTGATAATGTGAGATGCTTTTGTGGAGTGGGAGCTTAAGTTAATTTAATTAGGGAGTAGGCTGGCTCACACAAACTAATTAAGTAGCCCTACCATCATTAGGTTATAAAATATATGTTGTATGTTGGCACGTGATCGTCGATTCGCACGTGTCATAAATTGTATATGGATAAAAATAACGTATTTCATTTAGCCTCGTCATGCCTACTCTCACTAGTTATTTCGGTATTCTACTAGTTGTTTTAACTCTAACCTCAGCTCTATTTATCGGTATGAACAAGATACGACTTATTTGATTGAAATTAATTGAATGTACAATTAAAAAAAAAGAAACGTTTCTGTGGTATTCCATATATTCTACATATTGTAGAGTTCTTTCCCTTGTCAATTCAATTTCCAATTCCTGGTCATTGAGATTCATGGGCAATACCGATTAATATTTTAAGGATAGATATTACCTCTCCTTTTCCTCGTTCAACTAAATTGAAATGATTGAAGTTTTTCTATTTGGAATCGTATTAGATCTAATTCCTATTACTTTGGCTGGATTATTTGTAACCGCATATTTACAATACAGATGGAGGATCAGTTGGACCTTTGATTAATTAAAAGTTCTTTTTTTGATGTATGTTGAGTCCATTATGGATTAATATGTAAATGTTATGCGATATGAACGTTAGACTGTTTTTGGATGAATTGTTATGATTTCTGATGTTATGTATTATGTTATGCTCGGATTGCATTGTGTGACTGTTATGATACGTACGGTATGATATGCATGCTATGAACTGTTATGTCTGGAAGCATGAAAAATGTTACATTATGTCGTGTGAATTTCATGAATTACATGATATTGATGACATGAAAAACGATAAAAAAAACATGAATTATAATCCCTGAAGATGCATGAATGATATTATGACTGATATGAGAAACGTTATGATATGAATAAATTGATAGCATGTAACGACCCTAAATTTCTACATATTCAGAGTCATTACTAACGTCTCATGCTCATCTATAATGAGGAAATATAACTCTTATATGAACCTCATTTATAATGTAAACATAAAAAAAAATGTTTAAAACAACTTCTTTTCTGGAAAACACACGGTCTTACGTGTTTAAATACGAAATACTAACATTTAGAGAAAATAAAAACAAATACAAAATAGTTTAAACAATGAAATGCAAAACAACCTATTCTAACTTAAGACTATGAATTTAAATATGAGTCTACACTATGCATGTGCCATAGTCTCTGCTCGCGATGCCGCCGTCCTCCGTACCATAGTATATCAAATGAATTACACATCCAAGTTGCCCGTTAGGATAGTACTATAGGAAAATAGACTGTTATAATAGATCCTGTCATTGCATTCACATGTTCTTGCATTATAACCCTGATAAGGGGTTGCATACTAAGTATTTTTAAAATACTCAAGTCTCGTGCTACTAAATTTTCAAATAAAGGAAAGACGCCCTCTGTAAGGCTGACAGAGGATCGCAACCCCGAGACCGCAACACATGCATAGGATAAATTTGCATTTTCTTTAGTAGTATAGGTTAGTGTAGGTTGAGTTGTATTTTTCAATTTAATAGTACAAGTTCGTTTAATCAAACTTTCATTTCCATTTGTACTATAGGTTAGTATAGGTTGAATTTGTATTCCCCTCAACAGTATATAGGTTAGTATAGAACATTTTATTTTTGTATTGTTTCATTTATTATTTTCTTTTGTATTTGTTTATCTTGAGGCAATAAATGAGGTATGAAATTAAAGTTTAGTGATGGGAAGGCCCAATAAAATTAGTTCCGCATTAAATATTCAAGAATAAATGTATAGTAGTAACCTTAGGTTAAGTAGAGAAATTTAGGGTCGTTACACTAGAGTTGGTCGAAGACTTGAGATATGAAGAAACACTAGTGAAGATCTTGGCTCGTGATGTAAAAGCTCTACATACGAGGGACATCACCTTTTTGTCAAAGTGTTGCGGAGAAATCATCAGATATAAAAAGCAATGTGGGAAGGAGATGATGAATTGAACGAGAAATACCTATAGTAGTTCTGAGAATTTAATACTTTCAAGAAAAAAATTTCTGATTAGAGGGGTATAATGTAATAGCAGCTGAAAAATAATGAATCTCGGTAAAACAATGATTTTAGTGCAATTTCAACCACCCATGCCTCCTCGATAAGCACTCCACCATCACACCTTCAATCACCCAACTCGTTCTTGCTTCCAATCTATAGCTCACAACACACTTCTAAGAGACTTCTGAGAGAGAGAAAGACAAGCACATATTGGCAAATCTGATTCATCGATGCGCTTCAAACCAAGATTTCAGTAGGGTTTAGGAGTGTTCAGGGTTAAAGTGCAAGTGTTTGGTGAACTAGTGACGGCCGAAATTGAGCACAAAGAGTCACTGGAGTTCAGATATGAGAAGAGAGGGAGATCAGGTTGCAGTTTTAGAGAGTCGGGTTGAGAAGACGAGTCTACAGGATGGATATTTAGGTCGGGTGGCCCCATGCCGGTGTAGGATCCAGCAGCCCAGGAACGCCTCGCCCCACACCACCCACGACCCAAAGAAATCACGTGCGCTGCAACCCGCGCGACCCCCAAATTCGGAGTCCATTCATCAACTCGAAACCCGTGTGCTAACCCAAGTTTATCAACTCCACTTTTGCGCACGTGTAGAGCTTGTGAAAGTTGATCTCCAGCCACGACTCAATTGCTGGCTCAGTCCTGTACTCTCGGCTCGCACTTCTGCCTGGTTGCTCAGCAGCTAGAGCTTAGATGATGCAGTATACATTTTTATACTGTTTTCTACCTTTTTCACCATTCTAAAGCTATTGACCTTATAGCTTTTTGAGAGCTTTTGAGGTGAGAGAGACTCCTATTTACTCAAAATAAATATTTTTGAGGTAAAAATGGGGAGTGATATAATATGTTTAGCTAAATGAAGTTTAATAATAAGTAGTAATTAGGTTAAATCGAGCTTTGAAGGACATTATTGGAGTCACCTATAAAATAGTTGGGGACTTCAGACAAGACCAAACAAGTAAGTAGCTTTATTGTTGGTTGTTCGAAAGAATTGTATGATGTACGATGACACATGCCCTGTGGCCCCTACATGCATCAAAATGCTATGTGTTTATCTATGTTATGTGATGACCTATGATGTCATGTTAGGTATGTATGCGTTGTCCTATTATATCATGATATGGATGATGTAAAATATTTTTTATGCTATGCTATGTCATGCCAAGTGAAGTCATATTATAGATCATGCTATACTATGATGATGCAATATGAAAGTCATGATGAGCACTATGAATACATGTCTCATATATGTACTATGACATGAATGGAAGGAAGAATAAAATGATTCTTATTATACGCTATGATTTTAAACCATGGAAGCCTATGTATGCCATGTGCATCAGGATACTTCCCTGTTATGTTATGTTAGTATGGATACATAATCTTCGATATTTATGTTCATCCTGATATCATGCGGGTCTTTCCCTCTATGGTATCCGACAACGCATCAGTGTGTTTAGTCCAACGAAGCTAGGCCCATGGGTACATATACGAGTCTGCCTCGTGGGTCTATGTGCACGTGTGTGGGCCTTATGTAGAGAAGTATCACACATCCAACCTAACTTGGACTAGAAAGAGCTCAAGGTCATGCTATGTTGCTCAAAAGAAAGTCACATGCTACCCTTATTTTTTAGATAAAGGTAAAACACTCTTACACAGATAACGATGAATGTTGAAATGACCATGGAAGTTAAGATAGAACAAAAGTATGCATTGTTTTGAACCGAAAATTATGTTAAGGCTTTGTCTTTTACATTGTTATTTTTATTTCTAGTTTTAAATTAAACATATAAGTTCATGTTTTTGTTTCAAAATTTTCATTAAATTTTCCGCATATGTTATTAAAGGCATGTATGTAACGATGTCTCGAATCTACGTATGAAAATTAGGGGTGTTACAAGCTACATTATGTATCTAGATGAACCAGGTTTTTAATAAATACTTATACAAGTTTGTTGTGGTGTATCTTGATGATATCGTTGTATGCAACGCCACCATGGAGGAACACAAAATACACTTATACCTAATCTTTGAAAAATTAAGGGAGAACCAGTTGTACATTAAAAGAAAGAAATGTGTTTTCCCAAAAAACTGTATCAACTTCCTTTGATACATCATCAAATGGGTTGCATGGAAATTGGTTGAATAAGTAGAGACATTACACCATCGTTTATTTCTTGGCGCCCTATCCCATGTCCATCTCCATATTGATACATGCATTGACCCATTCTAGCAAGATTTTTAGCTATCTGGATGAACACATGAGGAAGGATTGAATTCTTGACCTCAGCCGTATTTAACTTTTTCCATGTCTCATCAATCAAATTCTTTATATGTTCACGAGCATTATTCTCTGAAGCTCCTGTATCATTCATATAACATTGTATTGATTTTGGAACATCACCTCTCTCTAATTCATTCTGAATAAAATGTCGATTAGTAAATAAATGTTTCAAAATGTTAAACTGAATAATCTATATGGAATTTCATCAACTCGATGCTTATCTACATGCATATGTAGGTTTTAGTTATATTAATGAAAAAAAAAATGTTTACTTTTAATGATGATAACAAGATTTATTGGTGACATACCGTTGATGTTCCAAGATCATCAGCAAGTCGCAGAATTATGGAAGAACAACGAATTATATCAATATGTGCTTCCAAGCTCTCCATGTCTTGGAGCATTGGAGATGTCACGAAAACATATGCATGAACTAATATAACTGGTCCTCCTATTGAAATCCATGCATTGTCTAGATATTCTTCTAATGTTGGTTTATAATCTGTATGATACCACTTAGCCTCAAACATATAAGATTTGCACAAATCCACCCACTACGCACACAAAAAAAAAAAAAAAAAAAAAAAAAAAAAAAAAAAAAAAAAAAAAAAAAAAAAAAAAAAAAAAAAAAAAAAAAAAAAAAAAAAA
>NW_019272060.1:417388-465362 GCF_002738345.1 Cucurbita maxima
AAAAAAAAAAAAAAAAAAAAAAACAATAATTAAAAAAAAAATTGTTATAAAATAAATTACCTTTTAATTTTAAAAGTTAAAAGATTACCGTTTTCTTAAGATCATGAATCACATTAGTTCCTTTGTCTCTTAGTGCATCAAAAGCCATCTCATTAATAGAATTGTAGAGACCAAAAAAACATATTTTCATATAGTCAGGAAGTTGGTCCATTGCATCAACATTCCACCTAAAATCATAACTTAGAAGAGAGTTAAATATTTATATATTTTCTTAAAGAAAAACAAAAAGAGCTTACCTTTCTATGGCATCCGTAAAGAGCTCGAGTTCATCTAATGTGCCATAGACATCGTAAACGTCATCTATTGTTGTAATTAATGCATTAACTTTTGTGACCATTCTTCTAAAATATGAGAGTTGTGGTTCAAATCCAAAACCCACCGTCCAAAAGAAACATTCCATTAATCTATCTCTTGCAAAGCTCAACTTTTCGCTAAATCCAATGCTACTCCACCACCTATTCATAAATATTAGAATGCAAGTAAATGGATATTAGAAGTATTGATGTAATTAAATTTAGGGCATAGTATTTATTTTAATTCTTTTAATTTTATTTATTTTTCCACTAATATTATCTTTTAGTTGTTCGTGTCTTCTCGATAATGTAATAGAAAATTATATTTTGAGTTAGATTCAATGATATGCTTAATATTGGGCAATCTCCCGATGCAAATAGAACGATGATCTAAAATCCAATCCCATAAATGAATTAGATTGGGATTGTATAAGTCCAAGTCCAAGTTTGGCTTGACGTTTAGGCCATTGTCTCAATGGTGAGACTACTCACAAATGACAAAGTGTGTTTGATTTATAATAATCATACCTTGATGCATATTTTAGATCTTCTTGATGAATAGATTGCACTCGATTGAAATCTAATTTAGCAATTTCAAGAAGAATAGGATTCATATCCACTTTTCTCTGATAGATATCAATGAACCATCTTGCCTCCAATCTTGATATTCGCCAATGTAAGGGAAGTTCCAACGCATGTCTAATAATAGATGCTTCATATTCATCCTTGCACGACCTGGTGTACTTTTCCAAATAGTTGATTGTAAAATGTTTGGCTGCCTCTAAAATGTTCTCACCTTCTTTACATAAGAATGAAGCTTCGTACAATGATACCATTCCATTTAAATCTTGATAGAGTCCTGTGCTAAAATTCTTCGTCTCCTCGAAGTTATTGAAAACATCTGTCATTAAAATTCAATATCTGTCATCAAAATTAAATAATACTTAGTTTTCGACAGAAACTATTTAAGAAAGTGAATACCTTGCGAAACATCGAATCCATGTTGTCTTAGAAGTCTAAATTCAAGTGATATTGCATACAAATTATTCTTTTCTGAATCATCACTTTTGAAGCGCTTCTCATATATTCTTTTCAACACATCTTTAATTTCATTCTCAAAATGATATGAGATTCCAAGTCGTTGTAAAGTATCAATGAGCTTGAGTCGCTTTAGAGGATCGTCTTTTATTTGGTTCATAAGCACACCAATCTTTTCCTTTAGCTCATTGAAGCGTTCTACATATAATTCTTCCTGAACATAACATACATTAATTGCTAACTCTTTTCAACATTAAATATAAATAAACAAAGAAAACAACCATTTAAAGATTTCTATCATTCATACCTTAAATTCACTGTTTAATGCTTGAATGTACTCATATTTCCAAATAGGAGGCTTGTAATTTCCAGATCGTCGTGTAATGTTTTGATTTGATACTTTTGCATCACTAATTACCTTAGCAGTAGGACAGATAATTGAAGAGTTTTGATCAAAATAGACTCGTTTGATGGAAGGGTTGATCGTAAAAGGAGTGAGAAACTTGTAAAGAGCCATTGAGAGAGTGGAAGTAAGAATTTGTTGGTTTAATGACTAATTAGTAAGAGAGGTAACTAATATATATAGATGATCCAAACTCGGTTTTATTCTCCAATATATATTTTTTTAATATAACAATTGTCAAATGGACATCAAACCTTACCTTAATAAGCATGCTAATTATCACTCAACTAATTCACATTTACTTTCTCTAATTAATTTGTTATTACAATAAGATAAATTCTCTGTTAATTTACTTATTAAATGAGTTTAGTAACACACTTTAATTTTCATAAAAAGTTAATTAATATGGATGGGAGCTGAATTTGTTGTTGGAATCGTCATTTTGTGTTTATTTGAGGAGTGTTTCAAATTTTCAAATTTTGCCAATTTTGTAAAATGTTTGAAAAATTGGCTGCCGACCAAATACATCACATTTCAAGCCAACCCATTTCTTGTCCACCATACATAGGTTATCCTCTCCTCCTGCAAAAATGTGCTTCTAGAAGAGTGAGTATTATTATATCGAGTTTAAAGATTCCAAACAATGTCATGAATTTATAGGTTTATAACAAAGTCGATAAAACAATTATAAAGGAAAAATAAATCATATTAAACTTGGATAATATAAAGATATTGAAACAACACCCTGGTCTAACTTAAGGGCTACTAATAACATGAATGCTTCTACCTTAACTTTAGTTTCATGGTCATCCTCGCGACATTGTCATCCATCCATAGGTGTCTTGCCTTTACCTTTGAGTATTTTAAGAAATACTTGGTAAGTGACCCTACTATTGGGGTAAGGAAATACAATTACATGCATTTGTGTTTGGGACCTACCATGAAATATCATTTTATAAGAATTGTGGGTAATCATGTTTAGAAGCTATAGGAACAAGTTTAAAGGGAAATAGTTTACCATTGATCTCGAATTTGGAAGAAATATGAGTGTAGAAGAACCAAACACTAAATGCTTATTACTTGCGACATGAGCTCGACTCAACTTAATTCTTAATCCATATGAATGCCCCAACTTCAGACTTCAAAGGGAAACTTAAACCAGCGTTGAAACCTCTAGAATCGTCGTGATTTTAGAAAAGAGTTTTTTGGATTATCCGTCAGAAATATCATCTTCGATCAGCGAGCTGCTAACTTCTAGTCATTAGATGTGGTGAGCTGTATGTTATCTATAACAGACTTAAATTTGGTGAAGATTCAACGGTTGGATTTGAAGTTTCGATGGATTTTCTGATGACTTTCCACGGTTGTAGATTTGATTTTCTAATCCATGGCATTTTCGTAATTATCTTGACCTACAGGAATATATTTGTAATTTGAAATTTTCTGAATATTTTTTTATTATTTTTTTAAACATTCTTCATTTTTTGTGGGTCATTTTTTACTTTTTAGATAAGAATTTAAAAATTCAGAAAATTCCTTAAAAATTAGAAAAATAATTTTTTTTTTTTTTTTTTTTGTCCTTTTAGTTTACTCTTTCATTTCCAAATTTCCAATCTTTGTTTGAAAAGAAACTCCTTAAAATTACTTTTAAAAATAACTTGTTTAAGATTCTTGTCCTTATTTAGATCTCTTAATTCCTTTCTTCAGATTTTTTGGATCTCAAATGAACGACTTTAACCTTATTTGAGTATTACAAAATGGACGATTTAATCGTGTTTGAGTTTGGGTTCCGGTGTTATATATATGATGTAACAGTAGTTATTCAAAAAAATGAAAAAAATATTGAAAAGTTCCAACTCTTGCGCGGCACTGACAAACTCATAATATAACTAAAGTTAGCATAATCAAATGACCAAACCAATTAAAGAGAATAGCACACAGCCGAAGTAAATCATACCCATGTGCGCGGCCCAACATATAATCACGACTGAGAGGTTATTTGTGTTTAGCCAGCCTACTCGAAAAGAGAAATGCTAGCCCAACCTAAAGTCCACATTTCTCTCTCACGTGCAATGCACATGTCATCCTCTCCAGCCACGACTTATCCACGGCTCATTCATGTATGCATGGTGTCACAATCGCACTTTTGATGGCAGCGGACTTGCGATTGTGCGGCACTCATTTTCCAACAACAAGTGAGCTAAGTCAATTCGTTCTTGCGTCGCCTATGACCAAGCGACGTATGCTCGAGCCTCTGGCCTCGGTTTTAAGAGAAGGTTTTAGAAAACGAGGACAGAGAGAGATTTTCGAAAGAGATGTTATATAAGTAAGCAAGAGAAATAACAACGGCTCACAGTATATAACCTTGGGTAGGGAGAAGATTGACAACTAGTTTTATCCCCCTATAGTACATTTTGAGACATTTCATGTTTAACAGACCTAGACATGATATTTGTGAAACGTCATACTTCCTAGAAATACAAAAGTAAAACACTAGAATATAAAAAGACATAAAGGGTTGGACTTGTCATGGGCATGCGGCCATGGGCAACACGCCTTGGACGAGCATGACCGTGACATCCTCCCCCACCTAATTGGTTGACGTCCCTGTCAACAGACTACTTTCGAACATGGCGATGTGGGTGGCGGCGAAGTCCAAGTCTTCGGCGCGTTCCCAGCTGGTTTCCTCTATAGGGAGATTCTTCCATTTGACAAGGAATTCACGAATCGTCCGTATAGGTCTTCCTATCTTCCTAACCTTGTCGGCTAGGATCTCCTCTATTTCTTTGCTGTCTCTTTGTTTCAGATCGATACTCGGTCTTGTGATTACGTTTCGCTGGTCATCGTCCGGGTCAGATTGATAAGGCTTCAAGTTGCTCACAAGAATTACTGGGTGGATTTTCATCCATGTGGTAGTGCAACTCTGTAGGAGGTAGCCCCGATCTTTTTAAGGACTTCAACTGGGCCTTCATATTTTCGAACTAGTAGCTGGTTCTTTCGGCTGCGAAATCTGATAAGTTATGGTCTCAACTTGATGAGGACTTGATCTCCTGCTCGGAATTGGAGGGGGTGACGCTTCTTGTCCGCCCACTTCTTCGTATGCTTGGAAGTTTCTCTAAATATGTCGGGGCTATATCTGTTGTCTGCTTCCATTCTCTTGTAAAGTTTTGAGCTTGAGGGTTTTTTCCTGCATAAGGATGATCAATAATATGTGGTAAGGCCGGTTGTCGTCCACTTACAATTTTGAAGGGACTCTTCCCTATAGACGAGCTCGTTTGACGATTGAAACAGAATTGGGCAACATCTAGCAGTTGTATCCAGTTCTTCTGGCGAGTGTCGACGAAGTGACGTAAGTATTTTTTCAGCAAGCAGTTGAACCGTTCTGTCTGTCCGAACGGTTTTCTCGACTTTTGGGAGGTGTTTTATGAAGTCTAGAGACACACTTTCCCAAGGCCTTGTTGGTACAGGTAGAGATTCCAAAAGTCTCGAGACTTTGGTTTTCTCGACTTTGTCCTGTTGTCTGATGAGGCACGTCTTGATGTACTGCATGATATTATCTCGCATATTCGACCAGAAATACCCCTTTTTGATTAGGGCATACGTTCTTTGCCACCCAGGGTGTCCTGCCCATAAGGTATCATGACATTCCTGAATGAGCCTCTTCCTCAATTCTCCTGTTCTTGGGATGTATAATCTGTTTTCTTTAGTCATTAGAAGGTCTCCCTCAACCCAAAACTGTTGTGTCTTCCCAGCTTTAGCTAGTTCGACAATGGCTTTGGCCGATGGGTCTTTGTGTAAATGTTCTTTGATGATGTCGCGCATCGATCCATCGATCTTACTTGAATGAATATGGGCTAACATGCACAGGGCCGCATGTTCGCCCTTCCGACTCAGCGCATCGGCTGCTTGGTTACTCTTTCTTGCCTTGTGTTCGAATTTGAAGTCGAATTCTGCCAACGACTCCTGCCACCGGGCTTGTTTTGCCGTCAATTTTGGTTGATCGAAGAAGTGGCAAATGGCGCTGTTATCCGTCTTCACTGTGAACTGTGATCCTAAGAGGTACTGTCTCCAGACGCGTAGGCAATGGACCACAGCCAACATTTCTTTTTCTGAGACAGTGTATCTCTGTTCAGCATCGTTGAGTTTTCGACTTTCATAAGCAATAGGGTGGCCTTCTCGAATAAGGACACCACTGAGGGCAAAGTCGGAAGCATCTGTCTCTATTTCAAATGGCTTTGTAATATCTACTAACCCGAGGATAAAACCCCTCGTTATGGTTGCCTTAAGATCTTCAAAGGCCATTTGATATTTATTTGACCACGACTAAGGGTGGTCTTTCTTCAGGAGCTCTGTTAATGGGGCGGCTCGCCGTGAAAACCCTTCGATGAACCGCTATAGTAGTTTTCCAATCCTAGGAAGGATCGCATGTCGGATACGGAAGTAGGGGTTTTCCACTATTGGATAGCTTTTATCTTGTCACTATCCATGCCGATCTGCCCGCAACTAATGACATGTCCAAGGAAGTTGATGCATGTTTGTGCATAGGCACATTTTTCTTTCTTGACGTACCACTAATTATGCCGCAGCTTATCAAACACCAGCTTCAAGTGCACCTTGTGTTCCTCTAGAGTTGTGCTATATACAACTATGTCGTCGAGGTATACTATGACGAACTGATCCAAGTATTCGTAGAAAACCTGGTTCATTAACATGAAAAACGTAGCTGGGGCGTTTGTCAAGCCAAGGGCATTACCAAGAACTCAAAGGCCCCATATCTTGTTACGCACGTTGTCTTGGACTTGTCCCCTTCGGCAATACGTACTTGGTAGTACCCTGATCGTAAGTCCAACTTCGTGAAGTATTTGGCCCCGTGAAGTTGGTCGAACAAGTCACATATTATCGGCAGTGGGTATTTGTTGCGTACTGTCACCTTGTTTAAGGCTCTATGATCTATGCACAGACGCAACGTCCCATCCTTCATTTTCTGGAATAGTACGGGGGCTCCGTAAGATGCTTTTGTCGGGCAGATGAATCCTGCAGTCAACAACTCATCTAATTGTTTCCTCAATTTGGGTAGCTCAGGGGGAGCCATCCGGTACACATTCTTCGTTGGGGGTTTAACCCCGGGGAGGAGTTAAATTTCATGATTAATGCCTCGATAGGGTGGTAATGTTTGTGGCAAGCTCTCTGGCATTATGTCAGCATAACTGTTTAGTACCTTCTTGATTTCGTTTGGGATAGTTTCTTCAGTGATCACTTCTTCCATCAGTGGTATAACCATAAATGTAGGTTCCTCTCATGCGAATCCTCTTTTCAATTGTATGATCGAGATCATTCTAAGATTATCTGGCTGCTTGATGCTTGCAGGTATTACTGTGGGGTTGTGGTCGGTGATTACCAAGCATTTCGCTAGTGGCATTGGGATAACTTTGTGTTCTAGGAGGAACTCCATCCCAAGTACCACGTCAAAGTCGTCCAGGCGGACTACGACAAGGTCCAGCTCTCCTGTCCAAGCCCCTAATTTGAAGGGGACTCTTTTGGAAACTCCCACAATAGGCAAGGCCTTGGAGTTGACAGATTTAATTTTTCCAGGGTCTATTTCTATGGTGAGTCCCAATCTTCGTGCTTCTTGATCGGCGATGAAATTGTGAATCGCTCCTGAGCCTATCAAGGTGCTCTTGCTCGATCGAGAGTTTATTGTCGCATCCACAAACATGAGCCCTTTCTCTATTATCTACTTCAGGTCGACCTTTCATTGGAGGGCTGACAAGAATTTGAGTGCGCCCATTCGGGGGTTGTCTTGATCTTCCTGCTTGTCTAGCATAGTCTTGACTCTTGTGTCGTTGCTCTCTTGAATGGACACTTGGAGTGCGTGAGAGAGGCTCGATGAGGACAGTAAGACACTTTGTGGGGGCCTTTACACTATATGCATTGTAAAGGTATCGTCGGGTGGTTCCTTTGAGGGTAAGGTCCTCGAGATGTCCCAGCTTGGTTGTTTTGAGGAGGTTTATCTGTCCACCCGCTTGGTCTGTCGTTATTTCCGTTTGGCCTGTTGGGGCTTCCATTTCGATGACCTGGCAGCTTATATGTTTTGCCCCTAGTGTTTGGGGCCTGTGTTTTCTTTGGTAACCCGCTTCGTTCCCATAGTCTAGGAGTCTCTCGCTGCTGGAAATTGCGGTAGCTAGGTCTTGGATCTTTTTCTCGTGTACTTTTGTTTTGACCCATGGTTGTAACCCATTTATAAAGAAGAATACCTTGTCCTTCTCTGATGTGCCTCTAATATCTAGCATCAGGGTCGAAAATTGTCTGACAAAGTCCCTTCTGCTTCCAGTTTTTTTTAGGGCTATTAGTTTTTCCATTGCTAGATGTTCTACGTTTTCGGGGAGGAATTGGTCCCTCAACTCTCTCTTGAGATCTTCCCACGAGTCTATGGTGCACAATTCATTCTCGATGTCTTGCACCTTCGTACGCCACCAAAGTTTGGCATTGTCTATGAGATACATCGAGGCTACTGTCACCTTTATGTCGTCGGTACAAGCCAGTGTGGCTTTGAAGTACTGTTCGACATCAAAGATGAAGTTCTCCAACTCTTTGGCATCCCGATTCCCTTTGAAAGGTCTAGGGTCTAGGAGCTTCAGTTTGTTGGATCCTGTATTAGTTTGCCCAGCCGAGACGTTCTCCACGGCTTTCATGGTCACCTCAATTCGGGTGCTCATGGCGCACATCTTTTCTTGGATGTCATCGATCGTTGTTCTGAATTCGTCAGCTAATCCATTGAACAAACTCATCATTGTATTTTGTAGCACGTCAAACTCTTCGCCATGTCCCTCCTTGTGAGCGATAGAGCTATCGGGGCTACCAGACGGTCTTGGTCTGCTCGTAGGAGAAACTTTTACTTCGAGTGAGATCACTCGAAACATCAGTTTTACGATTGGCAACCCATCCAGGCGGTTACCCATTGCGTCGATTTCTACGACTTTTCCATTCAATTCTATCACCCGTGCTTCCAGGAAGCGGATGATGTCAAGGACTTCTTTGAGGAACAGAATTTCCTCCTCTCTTAAAGTAAGCCGGTCGGCTTGTGATTTGGGTGTCGACTTTGTCTTCAACGTGTTTTCGGTCTTTGCTATTTCACATAGCTTACAAAGCTCTGATACCACTTGTCATAATCACACTTTTAATGGCAGCGGACTTGTGATTGTGCGGCACTCACTTTCCAACGACAATTGAGGTAAGTCAATTCGTTCTTACTTCGCCTACGGCCAAGCGACGTATGCTCGAGCCTCTAGCCTCGGTTTTAAAAGAAGGTTTTAGAAAACGAGGGCAGAGAGAGATTTTCGAAAGAGAGATTTTTGAAAGAGACATTATATAAGAAAGTAAGAGAGAAATAACAACGGCTCACAGTATATAACCTTGGGTAGGGAGAAGTTGACAACTAGTTATATCCCCCTATAGTACATTTTGAGGCATTTTATGTCTGACAGGCCTAGACATGATATTTGTGAAATGTCATACTTTCTAGAAATACAAAAGTAAAACACTAGAATATGAAAAGACATAAAGGGTTGGACTTGTCATGGGCATGCGGCCATGGGCAACACGACTTGGACGAGCATGACCATGACACATGGCTCGGTGGCAATGTCATTTGCATTTAATGGCTAAAAAAATTGCGTATCTAGCTCGGTATTAGCATGTTGGAACCGATCCCTACATTTCCTACCTTCCATAGCTGATTTTGACGTCATAGAAGACACTTATGGTCATTTCCATCCCTATTGGGAGTGGGTATTTTTAAGTAAGTTGTATGCGGAATTATACAATCATTTGGTAATGTAGGTTGAAGTAAGCAATAAGGTGCATTCCAAACAAGCCTAAGGATTATTGAGTAACTTTGGCCAAGGGCAACAAAGTAAGTGGTTCCATTGTCGGTTTTGTTTGAAGAAAATTGTTTTATGTATGATGACACGTATCGAGTAGCCTCTGCACATGTCATATTGTGATATGCTTTGATTTGTGATGTTATGTTATGTTGTGTGCTTATGAAGAATGGCAATGTAATCGCCTACACCTCTAGACAACTAAAGCATTATGAACGAAATTACCCCACACATGATCTTGAGCTTGCAGCTGTATATTTGCATTGAAGACGATCTCATTACCTATATGGTGAGAGAATTCAAGTTTACGGAGATCATAAGAGTCTTAAATATTTGTTCATGCATAAAGAACTGAGTATGAGACAGAAAAGGTTGTTAGAGTTGGTGAAGTATTATGATGTCGAGATCCTTTACCACCCAGGGGAGGCTAACGTTATAGCAGATATCCTGAGTGGAAAGACAGTCCATACTTCTACATTGGTCGCTAAATAGAGCAAGTTGCAGAATTAGATTTAGAGAGCTGGAATTGATATGGTGATATACAAGGAGTAGGGGATTTATGCCCTAAAGCCTCTTAATTAATTATTTAGTTTTTAACCAGAATTTATATTATTTTTATTTGTAATTTAATTGTTATCCATGGTATGAAAATTCAAGGTTATTAATGTAATCTTGAACAGTATGTAGCTGACATACAAGAGGATCGTATTCAAGTGATAACCTAAAGAGTCTATAGTATATGGATAAGGTTGGGTGCCTCATCCTCGCAACACTATTGATACGACCCACTTTGTAATCGTTACAAAATGATTTGATCCAAATCGATCATGTGGAGACATGTAAGTGGGGGTATCCTATAAAATGAGTTTGTATAAGACTGAACCAAGAAATATTTAATCTCTCTTTATAAATCAAGGTTTACTAGAAATGGAGTGACCTAGGTCAACATGGAAAATGCACTAATTGTAGCTCCCGAATTTTAATTGAGTTCTCTCATGCATGCTTTGCTAGGAAGATATACCTATTGATCACCTAAGCTTGTAATCCATGATTTAAATATCATCCTAGTCATATTTGGAAGTTGAGGAGGTCTATTATATTCCTAAACCAGCTAAGTGGCTTAACGTGGACTTTTTACTTCAAGCTGCTCTGTTCTAACTTCTCGAAATTTTCTTAGTATGGGAGCACTAAGCTCTAGACCCTCTTACCATCGCTCATGATCATAAGGTGCTCAGTCTATTGGAGGTGTTCTGGCCTAGGTAATCGTCAAACCAACCTATATCTAACTTTAACACCCTAGCTCTGTGTAGAAAAACATGCACTACAGGGAGAATACACAGTCGAACACCTAAAACTAAAACATACAAATGATACAAATATACAAACATACAAGCTAAATGGGGGGATAAGATTCATCAATCACACCGAGTACAGTACAAATCACAATAGCCCATCCTCCTTTTGAACACAACAGAAAGCATAAAAAATAACTTTCATTTCAAATCTCGATCATATAGGTATTTTAGTAATTTCTTATGTCTCACCTTACATAATCATCCATATTGTAAAACTCATATTCTAGTAATACACCTTCTCTTTTTAGCTTTGCAATATAAATAAGATAACATGTCTCTCAAAAGTCTCAACCTAGAGGCATAACGATAAATTTACCATAACATACTCATCAGAAAACGCCATTCCGAAGTCCTTAACATGCATTTGCTAATAACCTAAGATAAGGAATGCTCGCATGCTAGCCAGTCCTAGCAATCTCTACAAGTATGACTTGCCTAAAGTTCGTGTGGTTACGTACTTGGATGATGACGGCCTTCTTGAGGTAGATTTTCCACATGTGTGGAGTTCCAGAATTTCTCTGGTGGGTTCTAAATCAAGTCATAATAGTGTTAGTTTTGAAATCGAGACAAAACAAATGATAAACTGACAAACTGAAGTCAAGTGGAGAAAAAAAGAGGAATTCATGCACGTTGCACGCGCCTACACAAGCTAATGAAGTTAACCATGCACGCGTAGCACATGCATTGAGGAAGGGATTGGCACGCTCATTCCCCGCTCGTTCACTGAGAGGGATATCGTGTTCTGAGTTCGATCAGTAGCGAATGTAGTTGCCTTCAAATTTCTAAACGCCAACACATGTCACATGTCCAGTAGGTCACGAGTCGCGGGTTGGATCCTTTGGATAAGCGTAAGCCGAATGGGTTGCAGTTCAATTTCTCAAGTCGGATCACTCTCGCCTTCCACCCTTTGACACACATTTTCACCTCAGCCCACCGCACAATACCACATATTGTTCGACACGAGGTCAACCGATTGCTGATTGCATTTTGCCCCTCGCTGATTGACGCCTATAGAAGCATTGTTTCCAGATTCTTATTTGGTTTCAATTTGTTTCCATTTACTTTAGATTTTCAATACCTTTTATATCAAACTCAAATCAAAATGGTGTATTATTGATATTTGTAGGACTTTAATTCATCTTTAGAGAGATCTTTTTTTCTTAATTTTTTTTAAGCCACCACAAGAAATAAAACTAAAACTGGTCCAGAATTCAAAAGTTACAAAATATAATTTTTTTTGACTCTCACTACATTCCAGTTCAAATTAAATCATGTGAAAATCCCTCCAAAATCAACATACAGAACCCAAAATGCTTATCTTAAGTTCTTACTCGATCATTTTTTTTTTTTTTTTCTTTTTGTGAAGGAACTCCATCAAAATTTCGACTTTAAATTGTTGTTAGGAGCAGATCTCGACTTTCTCTAAATAAAAATCATAACCCTTTCTCTTCTCTTATTTCTCATTAATTCTCTCAATAGGGTCTTAAAGTCCCTAAAATTGGGCAAGGTGGCTCAAAAGGGCCAATTTATCCATCAGCCTTGAATTTGACGGATTTTTTTAATTTTTCTATGTTAGTTTATATTTATCTGAAGTTCATTTGATTTTTCTAAGCAATTTGCTTTTCCATGTCATCTTTAAATTTGGCGTCTAAAACCTCCAATAAAATTCGAAAAGTTTGTACTTATAAGAAAAAAAATCATATACTTAATTCCTCGTCAAAACTAGTGTTACACAAACTTACTATTGTGAGAGACTATCAAAGAACGAGGATGAACTCACCGAATAAAAGGGTTGTGTTAGTTTATCAAACCTAATGTTTATTTATAGTTTTCTCAATGCCTATGTGTGAATGGTCAGAAGCATTAGGAAATGGAATTTATAAAGAATTGAAGTTAGGAATATAAATTTTTAGCCAATTTCTCCTTATATTTTATCTTTCATGTTTTTTTGTGTATATCTAGATTGAGTAGGTGAGTTATTTTGTGGTCCTAACAATTAGTATTAAAGCTAGAAGATATTCCATAACTTGTGAAGATTAAAAGCTCAATGATTAGAATTGAGAAGTTTGGAAGATGTAGATTGAATATTATCTGTACCAGAAATATTTTCACGAACCCTTGTCTAGGTGAAGCTTGATAACATGACAAGGAAGCAGTGGAAGCTCAAGAATTGACAAGCTCTAGGGGTGATCTAGTTGACGCTATCTAGAAACGTGACACTCAATATTGTTAAGGAGAAGATAACGTCAAATCTATTCAAGACGCTATCAAATATGTATGAAAAATCATCAATTATGAACAAGATGTATTTGTGCATAGATTATTCAATCTACAAATATCTTAAGGTGGATATGTTTTGGTAAGTTAACTCAGCTCTATAGAAATTAATTTTGAAGATGAAATTAAAACATTGATTTTGATGTCATCTTACTCAAGTCGTGGGAAAATCAAACATATAGGTCTTAGTAAAAGTATTCACAAACTATAAGTTGGGGATTCATCGGTCAATGCTCTTAGTGTTGATCGAAGCGAAGAAGTAAGTCGAAGAGCCCAAACATACATAGCCGGTTCATAAGGGAGAAATGATAATCTTCAAACAGACAAAATGTAACACCCATGCCCAACAGGAACATACTAGCCCTTCAACACTATTAACTTCTTTTAAAAGTGTTTAAGATTTTATTAGAGATCTTAAAAGTGATTCCCAAACAGGTGCATAAGGGAAAAATACTCCGATGTGACAAAGTCAACGGGGGCAAAAATATAAATTTTCTCCCATACACCACTTTGAGGGCGTGAGGGCTGACCTGTAAAGAATAGAAAAGAAGAAAATGGAAAAAGATGAATGAAAGGGAATTAGGGTTTTAAAAAGAAGAAGAAAAAGAAGAAGAAGGAATGTAAAAGAAACGCTCAATCCGACCCTTGAATAACTAATTTGGCCAAGGATTCCTCTACAGACGACCTACTCAGGGGATCAAGAAGAAGCGGTCTAGGAGGTTGGAACGTCTGATTTCGTCAAGAAACGAGAAAGAACACAAGATAAGTGTTCGATCCTTTTGTTTTAGAATTGCATCCTAGACCCAAGGGTTTTTGTTGATTTAAGTTCTAATATTCAACTATAATACTCTAGGGAAGGATCTTGCAAGTTTCATGTTGAAACTCGGCCATTAGAAATCGAAATCAAGAAAGTTCTAACTTTGGTAAGGAACTAAACGTCAATTATTAAGTTATGTGGTGCCAAATAATTTGATGAAAATTGTTTTTCCATAGGTGGAGTAGAGATCTTGAATGCTGTGAAAAGCCAACTCTTTTTGAATTACAAATTGGAAGTTAGAAAAATCTAAAATAATTGCATTTAAAATTCGAACGAAACTGGAATCTTGAAAAAGAAATACAATGCAGGGCAATCGGCGACAGTCACATGGCAATCGAAGAGAGGAAAAATACCTTTTACAACCAATAAGGACACTTTTCAAGCATGCAGTGGAGAGACGTGCCTGATGCTGAGTGCAAACACGCGGTGCCTGCGAGCAAACATGACTTATCAATCAGTGACTGTAGTGCCTGCCGTGTGAGTGGTTCTCTTTTGTTGTTTTGACCTCCATTCGCTGATTTTCATCCCGATTTCCATATTAACCAGTTTTTACCTCAAATAGGTTTCTCCAAGGGTTTTCCATAAATTTTGGGGACATTTTCCGCCCGTAAATTGCACTTAGAAGAAAGGATGGTAAGTAACCATATGTAATTTGGAAGAAATACTTGTAGAAAGCGCTCCATGAAGCATGTATGCTAGTAAAAATATTAACCCTAAATGGCTAGTTTGAGAATACCCTATGCTTATAGAGTTAACAAAATATATTGATAGAATTCTCTGACTTGATTCTTTTATGCTTCTTCATATACTTTACTACTGCTTGTACGTAATCATGTTATGACTGTAATTGCGCTTCGGGTTTTTGATGAATGTTATTACCTAGTTGAGCATATGTGATTATATGCATGGTTAAATGTACATCAACTCCAAGTGAATGATTGTGTGAACTTCTTTCGGTAGATAATAAGCCGTAGGGTTGATTTGACTCTAGGGTGTGCACAAATAGTGATTGGGTCAGGTTTAGACAAGGGACCCTCCAAATGTTGCATTCAGTCAAATCGTGAGGGACGATTAGAGGGTGAGACCCTTTAGCCCTTGACAATGATAGAGTTAGGGAGTAAGGAATTGTGAAATTAGAAACTAGAGTCCCTACCAAGACCGCCTAATCACCCTTGAGACCTAGAAAGCCACCTCAGAACCTCGTGATGAAGGAGAAACATCTCTTACCCAAAGTAGTTGGTATAGCGTTCGAGGAGCTTCCACTTTTCCTTCTTACTCTGGTATGGTACCGTCAAGCTAGGCGTGACGTTAGCTAGGGTCGTGTTACTCAGTGGTAGATCTACTACTCTACATGGTGGATCCACCCTATGGTAAAACATTAATCATGCGAGTAATCAGTGGTTACCCTATACAGAGGATCTGTCCTATGGGAGGACGTTCATCATGCAGGCAACCTGTTCGAGCTGGCTTTTACCAAGTGGTAGCACGCCCTCAATTGGGCAACTTCATGACCGGTAGGATGGGTTCACCAGTTAACTTTTTCATGGACGATGAGTAGGCAAGCACTCACCATGTTGTTCCCCATCTGGATATGGGGTAGCGTCTCATCCTCAAATGCTGAATACTGCTGCAAAGGTTAAGTCTTGTACCTAGATATGCGCACTAAGACTGTTGAAACTCTAGAACCTAGAGTAAGCTTGTGGTTTGCTTCTAGGATAAGGATGCGATAAGAGACCACGAGTAGGTTGCTTATTGGGTAGATTTATACTCACTCCTTTCTAAACTTCTTTTTTAGGTTTGTGAAGTTACAAATCATGGCATTGGGGTGCTCGATAGTTCGAAAGTAAGAGAAAATCTCGACCCAAGGCATCTGTCTTAATTACATACACATAGTTGATATTTAACATACACCATGTATCCTAAACCCGTTCTCCTCATTACATGAACTAACCTATTCTTTGATTTTTATGCATTACATAGTTTGTTGAGTCACTATTCGTCAATCAATGCCTAAAAAATTAGGATGTGACACAAAATGTAACAGGTTGGAATTGTAAAAATAAGAGCATTTTGGAAAAATTATACTAAATCGAAGAAGCAGAATCACACCTCTAGAGTTCACCATGATTTTTTATATTCTGCAGAAGATATTGAGGATGTTATGGTGGTATCATGTTGCACAAAATCTAGAGTCTTATATACCACTACAAGGTGTATAAACATAGCTACTATTTCTGAGAGTGCTTCAAGCTCAAGTTTATGGTACAATAAACTGGACATATAAACGTTAAAATAATGAAAATGCTGGTTGCGAAAGGAGTTATAGAAAGCTTGAAATTTATTGATATGAGTCTTTGTGAGAGCTACGTTATGGGCAAGCAGAACCAAATTAGCTTCACAATGGTTGCCAAAGAACTAAAGAAAGTACGGTTGGAAATGGTACATACAAACATAGAGAGACCATCTCCTATTTCATCACTTGGTTGATCTAAGTTCTACGTCACCCTCATTGATGATTTCAACAAGAAGGTATGAGTTTATTTTTTGAAACATAAGTCAGATGTGTTCGTAAAGTTGAAAATGAGATCGGGTTGAAGATGAAATTCTTGACGCCCAATAATGTTGGAGAGTACGACATGTCATGGTTTTTAAATAGTAGTTTCATAGGTGACTTTTCATTTTCGTACCCAAAGTTATCAAAGGCGTGCATGTAGCAAAATCTCTGATCTAGGTAAGAAAATTAAAGGCGTTACAAGCTATATTCTGTACCTTCATGAACCAAGTTTTTCATACATACCTAGACCAGTTTTTTGTGGTGTATCTTGACAATATCACTGTGTGTATACAGTACCACGATTGACGAATAGAAAGTACACTTACACCTAGTATTTGAAAAACTAAGGTAGAACCAGTTGTACATTAAAAGAAAAAAGAAATGTGCTCCACACTAAACTAAACTGTATCAACTTCTTGGATGGGTTGCATGGAAATGGGTTGAATAAGTAGAGACATTACACTATCGTTCAGTTTTTAGTGCTCTGTGCCATGTCCATCTCCATGTTCATATATGCATTGAGACATTCTAGCAACATTTTTAGCTATCTCGATGAACACACGAGGAAAGATTGAATTCTCGACATCAACCGTATTTAACTTTTTCCAGGTCTCATCAATCAAATGTTTTATATGTTCACGAGCACTATTCTCTGAAACTCTTGTATCATTCATATAACATTGTATTGATTTTGGAATATCGCCCCTCTCTAATTCAATCTGAATAAAATGTCCATCCCAAAATCATGTTAGTAAATAAATGTTCCAAAATGTTAAATTTAATAAACTCAAAGGTACACTTATCTACTCTTATACATAGGTTTCAATTATTTTAATAAAATAATGTTTGCTTGTAATGATGATAATAAGATTTATTGTTCATACCGTTGATGTTCCAAGATCGTTAACAAGTCGCACAATTATGGCAGGACAACGAATTATATCAATGTGTTCTTTCAAGCTCTCCATGTCTTGGAGCATTGGAGATGTCTCGGAAACATATGCATGAACTAAGAAAAGTGGTACTCCTATTGAAATCCATGCATTGTCTAGATACTCTTCTAATGTTGGTTTATAATCGGTGTGATACCACCTAGCCTCCAAGATATAAGATTTGCATAAATCTACCCACTGTAAAATTCAATTTTTTTGGAAGTAAATTACATAATAATTTTTAAAGTTAAAAGAGTTTATTATAATCAAATTCTTACCGTTTTCTTAAGGTATTGGATCACATTAATTCCTTTGTCTCTCAACATTTCAAAAGCTATCTCATTTATAGAATTGTGGAGACCAAGAAAGCATATTTTCATATAATCAGGTAGTCGGTCCAGTGCATCAACATTCCACCTAAAATTATAAGTTAGGAGAGGGTTAAATATTTATATATTTTCCAATTAAAATCGGTATTTTATTTATATTTTAATAAATATTTTATTTAATTGTTTAAATTTTAACAACTAATTTACTATTAAAGTTTAAATTATTACTTTCATACGAACAAAAAAAAAATATATATATATATATATTTTCTAAAGTTTTCTTTAAAATTATCCATTAAAGAAATTGATAATTTGGTAAAGAAATATATATTTATAGATTACTAACCTTTCCACGGCTTCGGTAAAAAGCTCAAGTTCATCCAATGTGCCATATATATCATAAAAGTCATCTATTATCGTTATTAATGCACAAATTCTTGTGACCATTCTTCTAAAATACGAGAGCTCAGGTTCAAATGCCAAACCCACGGTCCAAAAGAAACATTCCATCAATCTATCTCTTGCAAAGCTCAACTTTTCGCTAAATCCAGTGCTCCTCCACCACCTAATTTGTATGTTCAAAAGTGTGAATGTAATATACGACCATCTATCTATTTATAATATTCTTTTTCTTATTAAAAATAAATTTGGTAAGTAAATGGGTGATTCAAAACAAAGTTTTGATGAAAAAAAAAAAAAAACACCACAAACCATTATTTTCAATGCTTCAAATATGTTTATAATAGTCATACCTGGATGCATATTTAAGATCTTCTTGGTGGATAGATTGCACTCGATTGAAATCTAATTTAGCAATTTCAAGAAGAATAGGGTTCATATCCACTTTTCTCTCGTAGATATCAATGAACCATCTTGTATCCAATCTTGATATTCGCCAGTGCATGGGAAACTCCAACGCATGTCTAATAATGGATGCTTCATATTCATCCTTGCACGATCTCATGTATTTTTCCAAATAGTTGATTGTAAAATATTTTGCTGCCGCTAAAATGTTCTCACCTTCTATGCATAAGAATGAAGCTTCATACAATGATAACATTCCATTTAAATCTCGGTAGAGTCTTGTACTAAAGTTCATGGCCTCATCCTTAAAATTATTGAAAACATCTGTCATTATAATATAAAAAGTCGTTAAATTAATAAGTATGTATTATCTGACGCAACATGACAAATTTTGTAACCTTCACTATTCCATTATACCATATTAACATTAATGAAATAATTTAAAAACAAATAGAATAAATTGATAAAATCATATTCATTTAAAATAAAATAAAATCAAATTCATTTATAAAATGTAAGAAATATATATTATCTTAGGATACCTTTATCGTGATAAAGATAAAAAAAAAGAAAGAAAGAAGCGACCAAAAAGATATATACCTTCTGAAACATTGAAACCATGTTGTCTTAAAAGTCTGAATTTAAGTGATGTTGCATACAGATTATTCTTTTCTAAATCATCACTTTCATTGCTCTTCTCGTATGTTCTTTTCAACACACTTTTAATCTCATTCTCAAAATGGTATGAGATTCCAAGTCGTTGTAAAGTATCAATCAGCTCGAGTTGCATTAGAGGATCGTCTATTATTTGGTTCATAAGCTCACCAACCTCTTCCTTTAGCTGATTGAAGCGTTTTACATATATTTCTCCCTAAACACAACAAACAAGTAATTTCTGACTCTTTATAACATTTAATGTAAATAAACAAAGAAAACAACTAATTTAAAGATTTCTAACATTCATACCGTAAATTCGCTGCTTAATGATTCAATGTACTCATGTTTCCAAATAGAAGGCTTGTAATTTCCAAACCGTCGTACAATGGTTTGATTTGATACACTTGTAGTGCTACTTACTTTATGTGTGATGGAATGATTCATCATAAAACAGAGTGAGAAATTGGCGATGAAGTGGAATGAAGACCGTTAGTTGATTTAATTCTTAGGAGAGGTAGCTTACTATATATATAGATGATCGAAACCTCGCTTTATTCTCTAATATTATTATTATTTTTTAATATATTAAATTTGTAAATATTTTAAAAAATATCGACCAAATACCTAAAAGATTTGAAGTCAACCTGTTGCTTGTCCTCACCTCTCTTCCAAAATGTTCTCACCTTCTATACATTAGAACGAGGCTTCATGCAATAATAACATTCCATTTAAATTATGATAAATTCTTGTGCTAAAGTTCTTCGTCTCATCCTTGAAGTTAAGAAAAATCTCTGTCATTATAATATAAAAAAATTGTTAAATTAATAAATATGCATTGCCTTAATGAACATGATAAGAGTATTAAACTTTCCAATTGACAGCTTCACATTCATTTTCAACTTTGTTTGTCGTTATAATAAAAATACTTAATTTTTCAGAGAATTAATGTTGATAGAAAATTATGTGAAGAAGAAAGTTAATACCTTGCGAAACATTGAATCCATATTGTCTTAGAAGCCTAAATGCAAGTGATGTTGCATACAGGTTATTCTTTTTCCATTCATCACATTCATAGCTCTTCTCATATGTTCTTTCCAACACATCCTTAATCTCATTTTCAAAACGATATGAGATTCCAAGTCGTTGTAAAGTATCAATGAGCTAGAGTCACTTTAGAGGATCATCTTTTATTTTGTTCATAAGCACACCAAGCTCTCCCTTTAACTCATTGAAGCGTTCTACACATATTTCTCCCTAAACACAACAAACAAGTAATTGCTAACTCAATTCTCTGTTTAATAATTAAATGTATTCATGTTTCTAAATAGGAGGCTTGAAATTTCTAGACCTTCGTATAATGGTTTGATTTGATACTTTTGCATGACTATTTACTTTAGCCGTAGGAGTAGGATGGATAATAGAAGAGTTTGGATCAAAATAAACTTGTTTGATGGAAGGGTTCATCATAAAAGGAGTGAAGAAGATTTTCTTCTCACCTTGAAGTTATGGAAAACCTCTGTCATGTTCATATAAACCGTTGTTAAAATGAATAAGCATTTCCACATTTTCGTAAATTTGAAATCTTCTGAATTGATATTCAATTTACTTATTAAATGAGTTTAGTTACACACTTTAATTTTCATAAAAAGTTAATTAATACGTATGGGAGTGAATTTGTTATTGGAATAGTCATTTTGCGTTTATTTGAGGAGTATTTCAAATTACTAAATTTTGTCAATCTTGTAAAATGTTTGAAAAATTGGGTGCTTGAAATACTTATCCTCTCCTCCTTCCCATAGGAAATATGGTTCTAGAAATGTGTGGATGGTTTCGGATCAAATAAACGAATTCAATATAATTGTAAGTCAATTAAGTTTGGTGGAAATTAATTTTGAGAATGAAATTAAAACACTAATTTTGATGTCATCTTTACCCGAGTCGTGGGATACTGTTGTTGCCGCCATTAGCAGTTCACAAGAATCTAATAAACTTAAGTTTCGATGAAATTCGAGATGTAGTTCTCAGCGAAAGTATTCACAAACAGAAAATTGGAGATTCATCCGGTAATGCTCTCATGGTTGATCGAATCTTAACTTTAGAATAAGGAGTAACGTGCTAATTATCACCACCTAAGTTTCCTGTTAATTTATATTATTTTATTAAATGAGTTTAGATACCCACTTTAATTTTCATAAAAAGTTAATTAATACGTATGGGAGGTGAATTTGTTATTGGAATAGTCATTTTACATTTATTTGAGTATTTCAAATTTTTAAACTTTGTCAATTTTGTAAAATGTTTGAAAAATTGGTGCTTGAAATACTTATCCTCTCCTCCTTCCCAAAGGAAATATGGTTTTAGAAATGTCTTGGTGGATCGGTTTCTGTTTCTGATCAAATAAACGAATTCAATATAATTGTAAGTCAATTAGGTTCGGTGGAAATTAATTTTGAGAATGAAATTAAAACATTAATTTTGATGTCATCTTTACCGAGTCGTGGGATACTGTTGTTGCTACAATTAACAGTTCACAAGAATCTAATAAACTTAAGTTTCGATGAAATTCGAGATGCAGTCCTCGGCGAAAGTATTCCCAAACAGAAAATTTGAGATTCATCAGGTAATGTTCTCATGGTTGATCGAACCTTAACATTAGAAGAAGGAGTAACGTACTAATTATCACCACCTAAGTTCTCTGTTAATATATATTATTTTATTATGAATTTACTTATTAAATGAGTTTAGCCACCCACTTTAATTTTCGTTTAGTTGAAGGGTGTTTCAAATTTTTAAAGTTTGCCAATTTTGTAAAATGTTTGAAAACTTGGCTGCCGTCATTTCAAGCCAACTCATTGCTTGTCCACCATACATAGCTTATCCTCTCCTCCTTTTCACATAGAAAATATGCTTCTAGGAGAGTGAGCGTTAATCTATCTAGATAAAACATTTCAAAACAATGTCATTTCAAAACATTTCAAAACATGACTTGAGTATTTTAAGAAATACTCGGTAAGTGATCTCATTACTGGGGTCAGGAAATGCACACACATGCAATTGTGTTTGGGACCTGTCATGAAATATTATTTCAGCGCTCAATCTTGTTTAGAAGTTGTAGGAACAAGTTTGAAGGAAAATAATTAACAATTGATCTCAAATTTGGAAGAAATATGAGACTAGGAGAACCAAACACTAAATGGTTATTACTTGTGATAGGAGCTCGACTCAACGCAATTCTTAATCCATATGAATGCCCCAACATCAGACCTGAGAAGCTTAAACTAACATTGAAACCTCCATAATCGTCGTGATTTTGAGAAAGAGTTTTTTAGATTATCCATCAGAAATATCATCTCCGATCAGTGAGCTACTAACTTCCAATTTGAATTTTAGTCATTGGATGTGGTGAGCTGTATGTTCTCTATAACATACTCAAATTTGGTGAAGATCCAGAGGTTCGATTTGAAGATTCAAGGGATTTTCAGTTGACTTTCCACTATTTTAGATTTGATTTTCTAATCCAAGGAATTTTCGTAATTATCTTGAACTTTAGGGATATTTTGTTAATTTCCGATTTTCCAAATATATTATTATTCTTTTTCTCAAAAAAATCTAAATTTTTTGTAATCATTCTTCATCCTTGGTTGGTCATTTTTCCCTTCATAAGCATCTTGAAATTCCTTCTAGATAAGAAATTAAAAATCCGGAAAATTCTTTAAAAATTGAAGAAAATGACCTTTTTGTCCTTTTTGTTTACTTTTTCATTTCCTATCCTTCTTTCAAAGACCTTTTAACTCCTTAAAATTACTTGTTAGGGTATAGAAATGAATTGATTTTGATCATTGTCCTTACTTAAATCCATTACTTCCTTTCCTTGTTTCTTTTGGATCTTAAACGGGTGTCATCATCTTATTTGGATGTTACATAATGGGCGGTTTAATCTTATTTTGGTGTTACATATACGATGCAAATGGTAGTTATTTAAAAAAAGAACAAAATATTGAAAAGTTCAATTCTTGCGAGACACTGACAAACTCATAATGTAACTACTACCATCACGATTCCCTTTAAATATTCTTGCTATCCACCCCGTGAGCTTTGCCAGCCCATGAGTTCCTTGCGGTCTATAGTTGTCAAGATCACATATAAAGTGTCACACGTGAGGGTGGAAGAATGTCAGAATCACACCGCAGCTGGATCTCAAATGGAAAGACATCGAAGAAGGAATTCAAAACCAATCCGAAAAGAGAAAGAAACGGTTGAGTTTTTCTTGAAATCGGGTATAGAAGACGCAACTCGCATGTAACACCCAAAAATGAAGGAAAGTCACCCATGTAAGACTCGAAGGATCCAAAGAAGGAAATTAAGAGGATTAAGCAAGGAAAATGGTCTTAAGCCAATCATTTTCATACCATAAGGAGTACTTTTAAGGACTCAAGACCTTTGGAGAAGAATTGGGAATGGAAGTGTAAGAAAAAAGAACGAAAATGTCATTTTTTCAATTATCAAGGATCTTTCCGGATTTTTAATTACTTATATAGAAGGAATTTCAAGATACTCGAGAAGGGGAAAATAACCAACAAGGGATGAAGAAAGTTTAAGAAAATTATGGATTTGTAGAGACAAATAATAATAAAATATTTAGAAAGTGGTAAATTACTAGAATACCCCTAAAGTTAAGGATAATTACGGATTTGCGATTCTGCTGAAAAAGTCAAAACCTTCACAGTACCGTTTGCACAAAATCCTTCTAATCCCAACTCTCACAGTTGGATCTTCTCCAAACTTGGATACATTCTAAAAAACGTAATGTGTTGAAATTTTGAAGAAAATAACACTTTTTGACCGATTATACTAAATCGTAGAAGAAGCAGAATCACAGATCTAGAGTTGACTATGATTTTTAATATTCAACAAAAGATACTAAGAATGCTATGGTGGTACCACATGACCCAAAATCTAGAGCCTTATGTACCACTGCATGGTGTATGAACATAACTTCTATTCGTGAGAGTGATTCAAGTTCAAGTTTATGGTACAATAGAGTGATTCTGGCTGCGAAAGGAGTTTTAGAAAACTTGAAACTAGTTAATATGAATCTTTGTGAGAGCTGTGTTTTGGACAAACAAAAACGAGTTAGCTTCACAAAGGTTGAAAAAAAAACTAAAGAAAGAACGGTTAGAAATGGTATGTACAAATGTTAGGGAACTATCTCCTATTTCATCACTATGTTGATATAAGTTTCACGTAACTTCATTGATGATTTCAAAAGAAAGATATGAGTTTATTTCTTGAAACACAAGTCATATGTATTTCTCACCTTCAAGAAGTGGAAAACTAAAGTTGAAAATAAGATCGAGTTGAAGATCAAATTTTTAAGGCCTGACAATGGAGGAGAGTACGACATGTCATAATTTAAAGCATTTCGTTCATTCGAGAACATTAGATTAATGAGGACAACTCTTTGTAATTAGATTAATGAGAACCGTTTCTAGCCTGCATTGTTAAATAGTAGTTTCATAAGTGACTTTTCATTTTTGTACTGAAATTATGTTAAGTCTGAGTTTTTGACAATTTATTATTTTTATTTTTGATTTTAAATTAAACCTATAAGTCCATGGCTTCATTTGAAATACCATTAACTTTTTCGCATGTTATTAAAGGTGTGCATGTAATGACGAATCTGATCTAATATGAAAATTAGGAGCGTTACAAGCTACGTTCTATACCTTGACGAACCAAGTTTTTCATAAATACCTGAACCAGTTTGTCGTAGTGTATCTCGGCGATATCGTTGTATACAATGTCATAATGGAGGAACACAAAATACACTTACACCTACTATTTTAAAAGCTAAGGCTGGACTAGTGGTACATTAAAAGAAAGAAATGTTCTTTTGCACAAGACTCTATCAACTTCCTTCGATACATAGTCAAATGTCTTGCATGGAAATATGTTGAATAAAGACATTACACCATCATTTATTTCTTGGCACCCTATGCCATGTCCATCTCCATATTGATGCATGCATTGACTTATTCTAGCAAGATTTTTAGCTATCTCGATGAACAAATGAGGAAATATTAAATTCTCGACCTCAATCATATTCAACTTTTTCCATATCTCATCAATCAAACTCTTTATATGTTCACGAGCATTGTTCTCTGAAACTCCTGTATCATTCATATAACATTGTATTGATTTTGGAACATCGATAACATGTCATACCATTGATGTTCCAAGATCATCAATAAGTCGCAAAATTATGGAAGAACATCAAATTATATCAATATTGTCTTCCAAGCTCTCCATATGCATTGGAGATGTCAAAACGTATGCATGAACTAATACAACTGTTCCTCCTACTGAAATCCATCCATTGTCTAGATACTCTTCTAATGTTGGTTTATAACCGATGTGATTTGCATAAAAATGTTGGTTTAGTTCTTTTGTCTCTTAGTGCATCTGAACACGACTCTCCACAATAGTATGATATTGTCCACTTTGAGCATAAGCTCTCATGGCTTTGCTTTGGGCTTTCCAAAAGACCTCACACCAATGGAGTTAGTATTCCTCACTTATAAACTCATGATCATTCCCTAAATTTGCCGATGTGGGACTTTCATCATCCAACAGACATTCCTCTAAAATATGAGAGTTCAGATTCAAATCCAACACCCACATACCAAAAGAAATTTTCCGTCAATCTATCTCTTGCAAAGTTCAACTTTTCGCTAAATTAAGTGCTACTCCACCACCTAATTGGTATGTTTAGTTAGCAAATGTAATTTACAACC
This sequence comes from Cucurbita maxima, assembly GCF_002738345.1. NCBI lineage: Eukaryota > Viridiplantae > Streptophyta > Magnoliopsida > Cucurbitales > Cucurbitaceae > Cucurbita > Cucurbita maxima. The sequence continues at coordinate 443,582 of NW_019272060.1, forward strand.
ATCTATCTGCATAAAATATCTTTTTTCTTATTAAAAATAAAAAAGTATCCAATTTTTTTAAAGAAAAAGAAAACTTTTAAGTAATGGGTGACTTGAAACAAAGTTTTGAGAAAAACTCACCACAAACAATTATTTTTAATGCACTCAATATATTTATAATATCCATACCTTGATGCATATTTCAAATCTTCTAGGTGGATAAATTGTACTCGATTGAAATCTAATTTAACAATTTCGAGAAGAATAGGACTCATATCCACTTTTCTCTCATAACCATCTTGTATCCAATCTTGATATTTGTCAATGTAAGGGAAGCTCCAACGAATGTCTAATAATAGATGCTTCATATTCATCCTTGCCTGATCTCATATATTTTTCCAAATAGTTGATTGTAAAATGTTTTGCTTCCTCTAAAATGTTGTCACCTTCTATACATAAGAATGAAGCTTCATAAAATAATAACATTCCATTTAAATCCTAACAAGAGTCTTGTGCTAAAATTCTTCGTCTCATCCAAAAAATTTTAAATTAATAAATATGCATTGTCTTGACGAATCTGATAAGAGTATTAACTTTCATATTGACTTATAATTAATGTTGATATCTTTATTCTGATAAAAAAAATTAAGTAAAGAAGAAAGTTAATACCTTCAAAAACATTGAATCCATGTTGTCTTAAAAGTCTAAATTCAAGTGATGTTGCATACAGATTATTCTTTTTCCAATCATCACTTTCTAGCTCTTCTCATATGTTCTTTTCAATAAATCCATGATCTCATTCTTAAAAAGGTATGAGATTCCAAGTCGTTGTAAAGTATCAATGAGCTCGAGTTGATTTAGAGGATCGTCTTTTATTTGGTTCATAAGCACACCAACCTCTTTCTTTAGCTCATTGAAGCGTTCTACATATATTTCTCCCTGAACACAGCATACATATCCACAAGTAATTGCTAACTATTGTTACATTAAGTGTAAATAAACAAAGAAAACAACCCATTTAAAGATTTTCATCATTCATACCTTAAATTCACTGTTTTGTTTAATGATTGAATGTACTCAACTTTCCAAATAGGAGACTTGTAATTTCCAAACCGTCGTACATAGGTTTGATTTGATACTCTTGCAATGCTATTTACTTTAACGGCAGGACAGATAAATGAAGAGTTTTGATCAAAATAGACTCCGTTTGATTGAAGGATTCATCATAGAAGGAATGAGAAAATTGTAAAGAGCCATTGACAAAGTGGAAGGAAGACTTGGTTGGTTTAATGTCTGTCATTCTTAAGAGAGGTAACTAATAGATATAGATGATCTAAACATGGCTTTATTCTCCAATATTAATTTTCTTTAATGTAACAATTGCCAAATTCAAAATCCAAACTTTAACTTAATATATTAGTTAATATAATTAATTCATAATTACTTAATATAATTAATTTGTTAAGGTCTTATCTTATTTCTTATATTATTTTAATTTTTTATAAAAAAAAAAGTTAAATAATAGGGAGGGAGATGAATTTCTTCTTGGAATCGTCATGTAGAGGTGTTTGAAATATTTAATTTTTGCCTAATTTGTAAATGGTTTAAAAAATTGCCAAATTTTTGCCTACAAAATGCCTGAGATTTCAAGCCAAGCCATTGCTTGTCCACCATACATAGGTTATCCTCTCCTCCTGCACGTAGAAAATTTGCTTCTGGAAGAGTGACTTTTGAAACAATTTGGACTTAGTAAGAGTGTTAACGGATATTCTAATTATGATATTATGAAACACTGTACGTATAGTCTGATCTCGACAAAGGGATCACACAACTCACACATTCCATTTCGATGAAGAACCCGAAGAACAAAAAAAGAGAAAAATATACATATATATATGCATGTATACATCGTGGAGACATTGTGTAACGACTCAATTTATTCTTCTAAAATAAAGTTATCATTGCATGCATGACATGATTGCTAAATTTGTGATCGGTTGATTTTTACACTTATTTTCTTCATCTTATCACCAGCCCCAAATAGTTTCAACAATAATTTGCTGGCCAAATAATTAAGATGGGACACATTATATTTCAAGCCAAACCCATAGCTTGTATTCTCATGTCATTCAACACGTGGTTTAAGTAATATAGTTTGGTTGTTGCTTATACTTTTTTTCCTTTAAAGAGAACCTTAATTATCCCGCTCATAACTTTGAAACATAGAGTGCCGACTCTTTAAGGATGATAAGATTGAGTTTATGCCAAACATTTCAAAACAATATCATCACTTATATATTCATAACAAAATCATTAAAACAATTATAACAGAAAAACAAACCACATTAAACTTAGATAATAAAGAGAAATTGAAAAAGGTCGAAACAACTATTGTACCATTCTTGTTTCGTTGCTAAAAGAGTGATGGTGATAAGTGATATCAAAGTTGCGTTAGCTCCGTGTCCCATTAAAGACCAAAACAATATCGGTGACAAAGAAGTTGGCTAAATCAGGAAGGACTCCAACATCTTCTAGAAACTCTTTTAACGAGCTTACCATAGCTTAAATATAAGTGGTTAAAGCTTGTTGTAGTCCTTTATTTCTGGGAGACTTATGTCATGTCCATCTCCATATTGGTACACATATTGAGCCATTCTAGCAAGATTCGTAACTCTCTCGATGAACGCTTGAGGGAAGATAGAGTTCTCAACTTCAACCATTTAACTTCTTACATGTCTCATCAATCAAAAGCCTTATGTATTCACAAGCCTTACTCTCTGAGGCTCTCACTTCATTCATGTAACATTGTATTGATTTCGAAATATCACCTCTTTCTAATTCATCGTTAAATTTAATAACTTATAAAATTCTATTAACTCGAATATAGTTACCTTCTCAAATATTAAATTTTGATTATTTGTATAAATAAAAAAAGGGGTTTTTTGTAATGAAGATAACAAGACTTGTTGTTACATACGGATGAAGTTGCTAGATCATTAACAAGTCACACAATTGTGGAAGACCAACGAATTATATCAACATGTTCTTCCAATCTCTCCATGCCTCGAACATTGGAGATGTCGTGAAAACATATGCATGCGTTAATGTAAATGGCCCTCCTATTGAAATCCACGCATTGTCCAGATATTCTTCTAATGTTGGTTCATAATGGGTGTGTACCACTTGATCTCCAACATATAAGCTTTACACAAATCTACCCACGGTAAAATTAAATTATATGTTGATTTTGTTGATCTTAATCCAATGAAAAGTTAGAAGAGTATATTATAATTAAATTCATACTCTTTTCTTAAGGAATTGGATCACATTAATTCATTTGCCTCTCAACATTTCAAAAGTCATCTCAGGAGTCCAAGAAAACATATTTTCATTTAGTCACGAAGTTAGTCCACTACATCAACATTCCACCTAAAATCATAATGTAGAAGAGAGTTAAATATTTATACATTTATAAAACTTTTATTTTCTAAAAACGTAACTCAGGCTCAACCTATGTTAGAATTATTTGTGAAGTTTGATTTTTACATGTTTACTTGTTTGCTGAGTTATAACAACTATCGTACAATTCTTGTTTCGTTGCTAAAAGAGTGATTGTGATAAGTTATATCAAAGTTGCGTTAGCTCCGTATCCCATTAAAGACCAAAACAATATCGGTGACAAAGAAGTTGGCTAAATCAAAAGCCGACAAACTAAACTAGATCGTATTAAATGACATTCTTGAAAGAAATCTCTAAAAAAAAAAAAAAAAGGTGTCTTAGTTGACTCGGGTACTTTTCACAATTTCATCTCTAATCAAGAAGCCTCCACATTGAGTCTAAAGATAGAGAAGGATTCTAGAAAGTGAAAGTTGTTAATTTAGAGTCTTTACATATAGTTGAATCCTATAAAAGACTCGAGTGAAATGGATCTGGTTGTGGTTCATATGTATGATTTCAACATAGTACTTGGAATCGACTTTCTTCTTGAACATAAACTCATCCAATACGACTAGCTATATGTATCGTGATTACTGATTGCAATCTCATTGTAATCCTTGAAAGTATCAAACAATAGAGTTGTTAGGAACGAACACTTCATTCATGCAGCGGAAGCGGTAGAATCGATTTTGCTTCACTTAGAATTAAACAAAATGAAAAAATTAAGCGAACTTACTTGAAAGAAATTTAGAACTAGTGGACCTTTATTCTACTTGTTCGTACCCTTCCAACAAGTGAATCTACTTTAAAAAAAACTCTTCCTTAATCGTGGGCAAAACTTTTGGGAGACTCTTATAAGATAATCCCAAAAGATTTAGAAAAGAATAGCTTTAGATAAAATTCTTAGAGAAATTGTATGGAGCTTTTGAAAAATATTTGTTAAATAATATATTTAAGTATATAATATATTAAGATATAGTATCTCATTTAAATCATATTTAAATATCAATCTCATTTAATTTATCTAATATACATTATATTATATTTTTGAAGGACTAGTTTGAATACTCTGTGGATTAGTTTTTAGTGTATCTTAATGATATCGTTGTATTATAGCACTACGATGAAGGAACACAAAATACACTTAAATCTAGTATTTGAAAAGCTAAGGCAGAACGAGTTGTACATTAAAAGAAAGTAATGTACTTTATTACAAGTCTGTATCAACTTCTTTAGATACGTCATCAAATAGGTTGTATGGAAATGGGTTGAATAAGTAGAGACATTACACCATCATTTATTTCTTGGCACCCAGTGCCATATCCATCTCCATATTGATACATGCATTGTCCCATTCTAGCAAGATTTTTAGCTATCTCGATGAACACATGAGGAAATATTGAATTCTCGACCTCCACTGTATTTAACTTTTTCCATGTCTCATCAATCAAACTCTTTATATGTTCACGAGCATTGATCTCTGAAGCCCCTGTATCATTCATATAACATTGTATTGATTTTGGAACATCACCTCTTTCTAATTCAACCTGAATAAAATATTCATCCATGTTAATAAATAAATGTTCCAAAATGTTAAATTGAATAATCAATATGGAATTTCATTAATTCGAAGATGCTTATCTACGCGTATATATAGGTTTTAATTATTTAATAAAAAATGTTTACTTTTAATAATGATAACAAGATTTATTGTTCACATACCGTTGATGTTCCAAGATCATCAACAAGTCGCAAAATTAAGGAAGAACAACGAATTATATCAATATGTTCTTCCAAGCTCTTCATGTCTTCGAGTATTGGAGATGTCACAAAAACATATGAATGAATTAATATAACTGATCCTCCTATTGAAATCCATGCATTGTCTAGATATTCTTCCAAAGTTGGTTGATACCCGGTGTGATACCACTTAGCCTCCAACATATAAGATTTGCACAAATCTACCCACTGTAAAAGTTAATTTGCTACCAAGTAAATTACATTATAATTTTAAAATTTAAAAAAGTTTATCATATCAAATTCTTACCGTTTTCTTAAGATATTGGATCACATTAATACCTTTGTCTCTTAGTGCATCAAAAGCCATCTCATTTATAGAATTGTGGAGACTAAGAAAACATATTTTCATATAGTCAGGAAGTAGGTCTACGGCATCAACATTCCACCTAAAATCATAATGCAAAATATTTATATAATTTCCAATTAAAATGGTTATAAAATATAAGATTCCAAGACATCAAATATTTTAATAATATTTTAATTTTTAAAATTTTAAGAACTAAAGGTTACTTTCATCTAGTTAAGAGAACAAAAGAATAGTTTCTAAAAGTTTTCTTTAAAATCATCAAGCAAACAAAGGATGATTGCTAACCTCTCTATAGCTTTAGTAAAGAGCTCGAGTTCATCTAATGTGCCATATATATCATAAATGTCATCTATTGTTGTTATTATTGCACCAACTTTGGTACACATTCTTCTAAAATATGAGAGCTCAGGTTCAAATCCTATACCCATCGACCAAAAGAAATTTTCCATCAATCTATCTCTTGCAAAGCTCAACTTTTCGTTAAATCCAGTGCTCCTCCACCACCTAATTTGTATGTTTAGTTAGCAAAAGTATTAATGTAATTTAATGCTCTAAATAGGTTTACAATAGTCATACCTTGATACATATTTAAGATCTTCTTGGTGGATAGATTGCACTCGATTGAAATCTAATTTAGCAATTTCTAGAAGAATAGGGTTCATATCCACTTTTCTCTCATAGATATCAATGAACCATCTTGTATCCAATCTTGTTATTCGCCAATGTAAGGGAAGCTCCAACGCATGTCTAATAATGGATGCTTCATATTTATCTTTGCATGATCTCATGTACTTTTCCAAATAATTTATTGTAAAATGTTTTGCTGCCTCTAAAATGTTCTCACTTTCTATACATAAGAACGAAGCTTCATACAATGATAGCATTCCATTTAAATCCTGATAGAGTCTTGTGCTAAAGTTCTTCGTCTCATCCTTGAAATTATGAAAAACCTCTGTCATTATAACATAAAAAGTTGTTAAATTAATAAATATGCATTTTCTAACGCAACATGATAAGAGTATTAAGTATTAAGTTTCATATTGACATAGTAGATTTGATATCTTCTTAATTGCTATTCCATTATACCATATTAAAATCGATGAAATAATTTAAAAACAAATAGCAATAAAATCAAATTCATTTAAATTATAAAAAATATATATTATTAATTAATTAATATATATACATATATATATATATATATATTTAAAATGTGTCTAAAACTTTTCTAATAATATTTGTTAACATTTTCTCATCATTTCCATTTAGGCTTATTATTATTACAATAATAATAATAATAATAATAATAATAATAATAATAATAATAATAATAATAATAATAAAATAATAATAATAATAATAATAAAATAATAATAACAACAACAAGAACAAGAACCATAACAATTTCGTGACCAATTGTTGTTGATACATTTCTCCTAATAAAAATAAATAATTAAATAAATAAATAAATAAAATTGAGTGACCAAAAAAATATTACCTTGTGAAACGTTGAAACCATGTTGTCTTAGAAGTCTGAATTTAAGTGATGTTGCATACAGATCATTCTTTTCCGAAACATCACTTTCATTGCGCTTCTGGTGTGTTCTTTTCAACACATTTTTAATTTCATTCTCAAAATGATATGAGATTCCAAGTCGTTGTAAAGTATCAATCAGCTCGAGTTGCTTTAGAGGATCATCTATTATTTGGTTTATCATCACATCTACCTCTTCTTTAAGTTTATTGAAGCGTTCTACATATATTTCTCCCTAAACGCAACGTACATATCCACAAGTAATTGTTATCTCTTTTTAACATTAAATGTAAATAAATAAAATAAACAACGAATTTAAAGACTTATATCATTCATACCTTAAATTCACTATTTAGTGATTCAATGTACTCATGTTTCCAAATAGGAGGCTTGTAATTTCCAGACCGTCGTACAATGGTTTGATTTGATACTCTTGCAACGCTATTCATTTTACCCGTAGGACAAATAAATGAAAAATTGTGAAGGGCGACAAAGTGGAATGAAGAGTTTGTTGGTTGATTTGGTTCTTATGAGAGGTGGCCTAATATATATAGTGATCCAAACATCTCTCATATTAATTTTGTAAATGGTCGAAGTACATGAGATTTGAAGCCAACCCATTGCTTGTCGTCACATCTCCTCTTGCTCAATTAAGTCAATTTAAGTGTGTTACACATGGTTTATTTAATATGTGGTGGTTATTGCTTATACGTTTCTTCCTTCAATAGAACCCTAATTACTACATTAATAACTTTGAAGTATAGTGTGGACTTGTAATGTAACATATCCATTATTAATATTTAATGGGAAATTAACTCTAAAGTCAAGTTTGCATACTTAATGCTTTGGAATAAAAGTAATACAAAAGAAATAAAACGAAATAAACCATACAAAATGAAACTACTAAATGAAAATTCAATTAATCTATACTAGTCTACTAAAATTAAATGCGAATCTATACTAAGCATGTGCCATTGTCTCGCGGTTTGCGATACCATTGTTAGCCTTACAGATGCGTCTTGCATTTACCTGAAAAGTATAGTAACACGTGGTTTGAGTATTTAAAAATACTTAGTAAGCGACCTCTATTTACCCCTATCATTGTTATTAAAAAAAAAAAAAATTAATAATTGCATTGTTGAAACCCTATTTACCCCTCTAGGGTTGTCATATCGATCCAACAGTATCCACCTCGAACGTTTCTTAGGAAATACTTGTAGGAGGATTTTTGTATGAACCTTAAACCAAATATGAATTAAGGATATATGAAAGAAAAACTCAAAGAACCGAGAGTTAAGGCCATGAACCGATCAAATTACTTGAGATTTAGGTAACATTAAAATAACCCACTAAATGAACTTTGCTGCCTATGAAATTTTAATACTAACCATATTATAGCATGGTGAGATTATATATGAAATTTGGTATTCATTGGATAAGGGTAAGTAAGTAAACCAAGACCCTGATGCCCCTAAGGTAATTTACTTTGGTTCATGACTTATATAACCTCCAAATGCTATAAAACTCTATAGTAGGTCTTAGTTTATGATGCTTAATGATGTTGTATTGAAAGCTTTTGGAATAGGTTAAGTACCAAACCAATAATTTTGAGGTAAAATGACAAAAATGCACCTAGGACTATTTGTGATATTTCAAGGTGTATACGTGCTCCAAATGACCTACTACTTTCTATAAGGCCTATTCTTAAGAACATGAAGATTTGTTATAGATTTCAAGTTGATTAGAGCAAGTTTGGTACCTAAACCAAGTTAGAACCCAAGAAACACGTTAAGACTCAAGACTCTTCTAGAACCCTCTAAAGAATTCATTGTGACTATGACTTTCTAGAATAACTCATACTTGTTATTATGTTTATGAGTGCATGTTACAACTTATTGCTTCAAGGAATTATGAACCTTAGAAACTTACAAGATTGAGAATGAATAACAAACATGACTACCAAGGTAAGAAGAATGCTAGGTATCACTCAAAGATAAGGGACCAATGTCCTCAGATACAGAAACTCAAGAATGCTAGGTGATACTCTAACTCGTGGTGCATTTAGAGACCCATGTTTTCCTCTTCTAGATGGCATACCCCGCACCATGTCTTACTAGAAGGATGTCATGTTTGGCCTCATGTTTCCCTCACCTAGATGAGATGCCCCGCACCATGCTATGGGTACCCTAAGATTTGTAGGATGTCATGTTCATGTATGCACCAATCACGTGACCTTTATGGTCTATTATGGGGAGTAATCTAAGGCCACGATGGAACAAGAAGAGAGTAAACTACCTTAGCCAAGAATCAAGAACCTCTTACGACCACCCCACGATACAACATGTTCATGACTTAGACTACGCTGCTTGGAACGTACGAGACCTTTGGCATAGGTATTCCGGCTATATCACTGGGCAGAACTAGATGTAGGATTAGACTACATCACTTGGAATGTATGATGCATTGGATGTAGGTTTTTAGACTATGCCTCTTGGAATGCATGAACCTTGGGCATAGTTTTCAGACCGTATCGCAAGACAAGCCCTAGATGCAGGTTTAGACTATGTCGTTTAGAACGCATGAAACCTTGGAAGGTTTAGACTGTGTTGCTTGGAACATATGAAGCCTTGGACACGAGTTGTCAGGTTCATGGCTAGTGCTTTAAATTTTAAGGGGAGTGTTTTGGAAAACAAATTAAGAATAGAATAAGAACCTAGAAAGTAACCAAGAATAAAACAACATCAAAATTGATTGACTTAGAATACCAAAAGAATAAAGAGCTGAAAAGCTTTTAGTGAAGGATAGAACTAGAACTTGAATCAAGATTCAAGCTCTAAGAACAATAACCAAGAACTATAGTACTAAGGCCCTTAGAACAAAAAAAAAAAAAAGATTTCAGAATCCAAGGACCAAAGTCTTCACCATAGATCATGATAAGAACCCACAAGTCAAGAACAAGAACTAAAGGGCCTAAGTAGATATAACAAGAACTAGAACAAGACAAGAAAGACTATGGTACCCTAGCATATTAAGAACCCGATTAAGAGCCTACAAGTATGCTACCTGTCTTTGTACTAATTCCATGTTTCCATGTTTTTCAGGTAAACAATGAGTTGGTCGAGGTCGGGAACAAACTCTGGAGCAGGTGCCATAGACAAGCCTCACCCGCCGTCCTCCACACCTTTTTATTTTAAATCTTGTATGTCCGTTCCTTATTTTATGTTTTAACTAGTATGGTGTATTTTAACTATATATGTATAAACTTAGGCCAATTCGGCAGCCTTTTGCTCAATTTCTCGTGGGGTCAGATTCTGATCGGTACGAGTCAAGTTATAAAATTTATTTATACTTTACATGTTTTCTTTTATACTTGGTCTTGAAGTAGAAAACGTTCCATCTCTTCCTGAATAGCTTCTTTCAATTTAAATTCTTTTCATTTTATTTTGCAAAAAAAATTGTCCAATCACCGCTTCTTACAATTGGCAATAGAATTAGGGCTAATGGTGACTCCAAATTAGAAAAGAGTCAAATTGTCCCATTTACCATCACGGTTGACTTTGACTCATTTTTCAAATTTTCACTATTTTATTTTATATTTTTCTTGAGTTCTTCGAGTTTTTTCTAAGAATTTTTTTCTTCTATCATCTCAGAATTCAGCATTTTAGATGCTAAATAGTTCAATTTAAAAGATAAAAAGGAGTATTTAATTTCTGGTAAGACTAAGCGTTACTTGAATGATTTTGATCAAATCATTAGTAACAATTATAGAGTGGATCATATCAATAGTATTACTAAGATAAAGACACTCAATTTTATCTATGTACTATAGACTCTTTAAGTTATTAAACATGATCGTCCAATATGACAACCACATATTATTCAAGATTACACGAATAACTTTAAATTTTTCATGCCATAAATAATATTAAATTATAAATAAAATTATTAAAATTATTATTAAAAATTAAATAGTTAATTACGAAGCTTGCTTAATCTAGGAGCACTACAATATAGACTCTTGATCCTTTCTTATATCATGCATTACATAGCCTGACCAAGCAAGAGAGGTCATAATGACTGATTTATCCTTAGGTGACTTTGACCACTTTTCTTTCTTTCTTTTTTTTTTTTTTTTTTACTATATTCTTTAATATTTTGTTTTCAAATTTTGAGATTTTTTTTAACTTTTTTCACTTTTATCTTAACTTGAAATTAATCTCCATCAATAAAATTTCAGAAGTTTGAATTTAAAAGAAAAAAATGAGTTTTTAATTCTTCACGAACTTAGGTGTTACAATGACCTAAGTAAGGTCACTTTCAGTAAACTGAGCACCTTAAGATCGTAAGAAATGATTAAAGGAGAAAGATTAGAAGAGTAAAAATCGAACAAGTCGCATTAAGTTAGGCCTCACTATGAATCCAATAGCTCCAACCTATGACTGAGGTGAAGTTTATGTTATGAAATGTGATAACAAAGCATGCATAAGAAAACTTAATTAAGATTAGGGCACTGTAACTAGGGTGGTCTATATATTGTCCTAGGCTAATACTTTTCCAGTAGACGTTACATCGAAGATCATCAATGATTAGAGGTTTAGACCTCTATGCACCAAGAGACTTGTTAGGTTTGAAGAGCTAACCTCAAATGCCTTGAAAACGAGAGATGAAATTTAAACGGTTTAGATGCTCCTAGAAGCTTAAAAGTCCACCACGACCACCCTAGAGAAAAATAAATGTAATCCGTAAGATGACACCAGCCAATATAATGCATGCGGAGCTTCCACCTCCTTAATTTGGTTCGATCACCCTATCCGTCCAATGGGAGGACATTGATTTTAACCACCCTTAAAAAAATAAAAGGATAAAATAAAGCAAAAATACAACCCCGAATATCTTAACTAAGATATATATATATTTTGTGATACGATAGGAAAACTATACAATAATATGTTATGCTATGGTAAATGTTATAAAATGATATGTTAGCGATTTGATATATTGTGATACGACATGTTATGGTATAATATGTACATGATGAGAACTGTTATGTCTGGAAATATGGAAACGTTAGGATATGACATATGTATGTAAATGTGATTGATATGATGTGAATGACATGCAAAACGACGTACTAGCATGAAATACAACCCCGACGTATGCATGAATGATATGAAGGAAGACGCTAGCGGGGTTGTATTAAATAATAGTGAAAATGGAAAAATATTAGGACCTCATACATTATTGTGCGTTCATGCATTGGGGATACCTCTATTCCTTCACGATAGTATGGATATGTACACCACTAGGCAGGAGATCGTTCATTATGTTTATCATAATGCTGCCGTGGTGGTCACTATTCCTAATGGGTGACCGACATCAACAACTCCCAGAGAATGCTCGCCCAACCAAAAAGTGGGCCCAGTAGGTGTACAAACTGACTGGTGGGTTCATACTCGAACGTGTGGACCATGTGTAGAAAAATTATATACACATCCCAATAGCCCATTAGAATATCCGCCATAGGAAAATAGACCATTATGATAGGTCTCACTCATGAAATTGTATGTATTTGCATTTAACCTCAATAGTTGGGTTACTTAATTGAGTATTTCTTAAAATACTCGAGCTACGTGCTACTTCTATTTCAGGTAAAAGCAAGACAGTCCTATACGGCTGACGATGACATCGCAACTCGAGACAAGACACATTCATAGGGTAGTCGCATTTATTTTTCTTAGACTTAGGTAGAATAAGATGTTTTTAACTTAATCAATCATTTATTTTTTGTATCGTTCTAAAGATATTTTCAAACACGAAAGTCCATGGCTGTGTTTCAAGATGAAAGTTATGTTTTATGAAAGTTTAAATGGAATAATTTCGCATTAAATGCTCATGATATGTATACAGTAGCGACCTTTAATTAAGTAGAAAATCTAGGGTTGTTACACTACCACCACGTTAACCCCAGAGGGAATAAGTTACCACGTAGGTTGGTACTAGACGGTATGACGTTGAGGAGCCTCCACACCTATTTTCGCTCTGATTTGGTATCATTAAGTTAGACGTTAGGTTGGTTAGGGTTGTGTGACTTGAGCAAGAGTGTTTTACTAGGCTACCTTGCACAGAGGATCCGACCTGTGGGAGGCATTGATCATGCGGATGGCAAGCAGAGCTGGTACGTACAGGGGGTAGCACCCTTGACATTGGGCGACTCCATGGCCTATGGGACAGGTTTGTCTGCTATCTTCCATGGATGATGAGCATGCTAGTACTTACCATGTTGTTCCCACTTGATTTTGAGAGTGTTCTTGAGGTAATGCCTTAACTCCAGCTACCAAACATTGTTGCGAAGCCTAAAGAGATACCAGGTCTATGCACAACAACATTGATGCGCCTAGAGCCTAGAAATAAACCATGGTCATTTGTTCGAGTCAAGGATGCGATAAGAACATATAAGTAGGTTTCTTACTTATTATTTTATTATATATTCACCATTCTAATTTCCGTTTATCAGATCTATGGTGAAGTTGGTCAAGGCGAGGGGGTGTTTGGAAGCTCAACAATCACAAAGGAATGTCAGCCTTGAGTATCTGTCGAGTCCACGAGTGTTGTAGTTCACATGTCCTTATATACTATGTATCCCTACCCCATTCCCCTTTTTTTTTTAATGTACATGTCTTATATATTCATTTGTGAGTCATGCATCCCATAGTCTGAGTCACATTTGGTATTTCAACCCCTTTTGGGGTCTGTCATTTCCATGGGCACAATTTATGTTGCATAAGAGGGGAATCCTTGAATTTAAGTGAAGTGATCTATAATTTTTTAAAATTATTAACTAAAATTATTAAGTTAATATTTAATATATTACATATAATAAAAATAAAGGGTAAATGCGTGCTAACTTGTATAATTTCATTTTTTTTGTCGAACATAAAAAACCTTCTTAAATATTTTTCACTCAAATGTTGACATTTTTCTATCTTTCTTGTAATTTTAAAATGAAAAGAAATAAAAACTATATAAATTGACAATAAAAGAGGTCAATTTTAGATGGATGAGTTAAAAAAAATATATTTTTTCTTCAAAATGGAAGTTTAAAAGACCATGAGCATATGTCTTATTACATTGGGTAAATTCTAATGAATTTACTTAATTAACCTTTGGCCATTTATTCACTATATGGATGAATTGAAATGGGTCGAACAAATAGAGACATTACATTAGCATTTGTTTCGTTGTTGCCTATGCCATGTCCGTCCCCAAATTGATACATGCATTGAGCTGTTCTAGCAACATTTTTAGCTCTTTCGATGGAAGAAAAATAGAATTCTCGACCTCAACTATATTTAACTTCTTCCATGTTTCATCAATCAAATGCTTTATATGTTCACGAACATTATTCTCTGATGCTCCGGTGTCATTCATGTAACATTGTATTGATTTTGGAACATCGCCTCTTTCTAATTCTTCCTAGAGAAAATTTAAATCATAGAATCATGTTAGTTAATAGAAGTATTAAAATGTTAAATTGAACAATTTATATCGAATTTCATTTCTTAAAGGGTCTTACTTATTCGTATACTTAGCCTTTAGTTATATCCATAAATAAAAAATTTCTTTAAAAAAAGATAATAAGACATTGTTTTTATACCGTTGATGTTCCTAGATCATCAGCAAGTCGCAAAATTGCAAAAGACCATCAAATTATATCATGTTGTTTCAAGCTCTTCATGTATTCGAGCTTTGAAGATGTCATAAAAACATATGGATTTACTAACATTACTGGTCCCCTATTGAAATCCACACATTGTCTAGATGTTCTTCCAATGTTAGTTTATAGCTGGAGTGATACCATTTAGCCTCCAACAAAAGAGCTTTGCAAATATTAAATTTGTTAGAAAGTAAATTACATAATAATTTTTCTCCTAATTAATCAAATGTGAAGTTAGAAAAGTATATTATAATCAAATTCATACCATTTTTTTAAGGTATTGGCTCACGTTAATTCCTTTGCCTCTTAGTGCATCAAAAGTCATCTTATTTATAGAATTGTGGAGACCAAGATAACGTATTTTCATATAGTCGAGAAGCTGGTCCATTGCATCAACGTTCCACTTAAAATTATAATTTAGAAGAGAGTTAAATATTTATATACTTTGAGATTTATTCACAACCATTATATATTTTAATAACTAAATTATTTTCCATTAAAATTTATGAACTAAATTGTTATTTTAGGAATGTTTAGAGAACAAAAAAAAAAAAATATTTTCTTTAGAATCATGTAAATTAATGATTTGGTAAACAAAAAATATATTTATTGATTGCTAACCTTTTTACAGCTTCGGTAAAGAGCTCGAGTTTATCTAATGTGCTATAGACATCATAAACATCATCTATTATTGTTGATAATGCAACAATTTTTGTAGACATTCTTCTAAAATATGAGAGCTCTAGTTCAAATCCAATACCCATCAGCTTAACTGTTCCCCGAATCCAGT
The DNA here is from genome assembly GCF_002738345.1 of Cucurbita maxima. Lineage (NCBI taxonomy): Eukaryota > Viridiplantae > Streptophyta > Magnoliopsida > Cucurbitales > Cucurbitaceae > Cucurbita > Cucurbita maxima. The sequence goes on from NW_019272060.1 coordinate 459,144, forward strand.
ACTCCTCCACCACCTAATTCGTGTATAAAAGAATGTGTGTTAAGTTAGCGAAAGATTAATGTAATTTACTCCGACCTAATCGGATTAAAATATCTTTTTTCTAATTAAAAATATAAAAGTATCCTATTTTTCTAAAGAAAAAGTAAAGGGGTGATTTCAAACAAAGTTGGGAGAAAAAAACACCACAAACTCTAAATATGTTTACCATAGTCATACCTTGATGCATATTTAAGATCTTCTGGGTGGATAGATTGAACTCGATTAAAATCTAATTTAGCAATTTCGAGAAGAATAGGGTTGATATCTACTTTTCTCTCATACATATCAATGAACCATCTTGCCTCCAATCTTGAATATTTGCCAATGTAAGGGAAGCTCCAACGAATGTCTAATAATAGATGCTTCATATTCATCCTTGCACGATCTCATGTACTTTTCCAAATAGTTTATTGTAAAATGTTTTGCTGTTTCTAAAATGTTCTCACCTTCTATACATAGGAATAAAACTTCATACAACGATAACATTTCATTTAAATCCTTGAAGTTATTGAAAACCTCTGTTGCTAAAATTTTCAAAGTATAATCCTAAAACATTTCATAACAAATAATACTTCGTTTTTAAAGAAAGTGAATACCTTGTGAAATATTGAATCCATGTTGTCTAAAGAGTCTAAATTCAAGTGATGTTGCATAAAAATTATTCTTTTTCCAATCATCACTTTCACAACTCTTCTCATATGTTCTTTTCAATATATCTTTAATCTCCTTTTGAAAATGATATGAGATTCCAAGTCGTTGTAAAGTATCAATGAGCTCGAGTTGCTTTAAAGGATCGTCTATCATTTGGTTCATGATCATACCAACCTCTTCCTTTAATTCATCGAAACGTTGAACACACATTTCTCCCTATCAACTCTTTTCAAAATTAAGCATAAATAAATAAAGGAAATAAACCATTTAAAGATATCTATAATTCATACATTGAATTCACTATTTAATGCTTCAATGAATTCATGTTTCCAAACAGGAGGTTTATAATTTTCAGATCGTCGTACAGCGGTTTGATTTGATATTTTCGCAAATACGTTTACTTTAACATGAAGGATAAACATCAGAATAGACTCGATGGAAGGATTCATCATAAAAGGAGTAAGAAGTTGATGAAGAGCCATTGACAAAGTATAATAAAGAATTTGTTGGTTGATTTATTGAAGTAATTCTTAGGAGAAATAGCCTAACATATATATAGATCATCCAACTCTATTTTGTTCTCCTATATTATTATTTTTTTAATATAATAATTGTGATTTACTTTAAGCAATTAATTAGTTATTTTTCATTAGATAAGTTTCCATATTTGTGTGTTACATTATTTCCTATATTATTTTATTATCAATTCACTCTTTAAAATAATTAAAAAAAAATAGTAATGTATTCTTTTTAATTCATTGCTCCAAATTAAAAAATAATTCCCCCAATAATTTTCCGACAAAATAATTAAGACAAGACACATTCTGTTTCAAGCCAAACCCATAGCTTGTCTTCTCCTTCTCCGTTCAATTTTTCCCCACACCATTTTTGAGTTATAGTACAAGCATGATTAACGTGGTTTATGCATATGGAACTTGGAAGTTTATTCATATATTATGAATATGTCAAGATCACAACGCTGCACGGTTAAAAGTATACGACAATAACTTTCAACTTATTCAAAATTTTCCATCACAGAGTTTTGCAGTTATAGTACAAGCATGTTTAACATGATTTACATATATAGGATTTAGGTTCCCCTCAAGACTTGTCTTGAGCGTGTCAAGATCACGACACCACACAATTGAATATGTATGACTATGACACTTCGTGTTGGGAGGGAATCCCACCTTGGCTAATTTAAGAAATGATCATGGGTATGAGGTTTTTTTTTTTTTGGAAATCAAGAGCAAAGTCATGAAAACTTATGCGGAAAGTGGACAATATTATACCAGTGTGGAAAGTTGTTATTCTTGACATGGTATCAGAATCAATAGAATATTCAAGTGTGGAACAAAGGGTGTACTTTGTTCGAGGGCTCCATAGCCTCAAGGGAGGTTCTATAGTATACTTTGTTCGAGAGGAGGATTGTTATGAGAGAGTTCCACATTGTCTAATTTAGGGAATGATAACAGGTTTATAAGAAAGGAATACATCTTCATTGGTATGAGGTCTTTTGAGGAAACCAAAAGCAAAGTCAGAAGAGCTTATCTTAGAACAATATCATACCATTGTGAAGGGTCGTGATTCTTAACACTCAACTCATTCAAAAAGCTGGTTGAGAAAATCGGGTAAATCGGTGATTCTGACCCCTTTTTTAATTAGGGGTTTGAATTAGTCTTAATTAGGTGGCCATCAAGGAAAAGAAAGAAACAAAGAAAAGGAAATGGGGATTTAGGGTTTTTGAGATAAGAGTTAGAGAGAAAAGGTTGAAATCTGCTCCAAAAAGCCGGTTGGAATCGAAATTGCACATAACGCAAGAATTGCTTAGGGGCGTTGAGAGAACCATTTTAGACTTTTGAATCACTCAATCTTGTCGAAGAAAAACGGAAGTTATGATTTAGGGTTTTTCAAGTTATGATTTTCTTGTTCTATGGACTAAAAATTATGAGAAAAACACTTTAGTAAAGATAGATCAAAAGTTATATTTTTCATGAAGAAACTAAATTAATTGAAGTTGTGTAAAGAAAGTTATTAAAAGTTAAAGAAAATAGAAAAGAATCGAAAACTTATTTGAAAATATGGAAATTTTGATGGAGTCGAGTGCGCAGATGATAGCACGCGAGAGAGAGATTTCAAAAATTTTAGAGCTCCTAACACGTAAAGAAGCTTGCTAGCGAAGCTAGACGTTATTCAAGTAACAACTTGGATTTTAGGCAAGTAATACTTGTAGGGATCGCTATGACGTGCTAGCATGCACGCATTCGTTATCTTAGATGGTTAGAAATGCATATTATGGACTTCTGAAGCGCATTTTTTTTGGAGTATGTACCATATGTTATTTTAAAATCACTATTATGCCCCTAAGTTGAGATTTTCGAAAAGTGTGATGTATTATGTATTATGCTAAGCTAGAAAGAGAATATGTCTTACTAAATACAAGTTGGGTAATATGGATGAGTACGTTATGCATGATGTAAGAAATTACCAAATAATGTTGTTTTATATACTTTCTCCTATGTTAGAAAGGAGGATGAATTCTTGTGATCTATTCTTCAGGTGATTGATGCATGTTATCTCTGTTAGCTTCAGAAATGTTTTTATTCATATTATTGATAATTGATCCTTCACTTTCAATAGGACCAAGACTATTGATTGATTTATTTAGCTTAGACTTGTATTCTAACTCTCTATCCCCCTACCTTTGTTATCTCTCTTGCTTGGTTATATAATGTCTCTTTCTAAAATCTCTCTCTCTGCCCTCGTTTTCTAAAACCTTCTTTTAAAACCGAGGCTAAAGGCTCGATCATACGTCGCTTGGCCGTAGGCGACGCAAGAACAAATTGGCTTAGCTCACTTGTCGTTGAAAAAAGCGACGTAAGAACAAATTGGCTTAGCTCACTTGTCGTTAAAAAGTGAGTGCCGCACAATCGCTAGTACAGATTATTAACTACCAATGAGTGAGTCAAATTCTATTTCTTTTCGTGATGGGACAGAGTAAAAGTACACAAGCCCATATGCAGGCCTAAGCTTACAAAAAAAAAAATAGGTCCATGTGTAAAAGTGTACTATGCATCAAATCTATTTGGGAATGAAAATGAAGTCATAATTGCGTATTGATCGTTTTTTATCTATCCTATTGTAGCCGGCATTGTGATATTACACAAACCCTTCAATTGTTAAAGACGTTCGGCAGCTGGGAGGGCCTATCGTGAGGGATTTCACCGCTCCACCGGAAATTCCCTCTGCCCCTACCGTACTCCAGCAACAAAAAAAAATAATAATAATAATAATAAAGGATAAAATGATAGAAATCTACTCAACACTATTTTAAATTCCATAGACAATCTTAAAAATTCATCATCTTTACTAGAACAACAATGTTCATAGGTCAAATTATCTTCAAGATTCGATTGTACTTGATCTGATTCTAATTCATAAGTCAAATATATTGGATCTTATTCAAGCTTTGAAACCATCACTGTATACTGTAATAAGTACACTAAAAATGAAGGTATACTGTAAAATTACAATGCGGTTGGGAATTATGTAACACGTTCAAAAAGATTTCAGTTTCGGTTCAAGTATATACTGTTCGGTACATGCACAAAATCTTAATACTCCCCGTCTCGATCACAATGGCCCTGTTTTTAACCACTCGCATAGCTCTGTTGTGCTATACAAAATCACTTCTCATGCTGTACCCATTGATGAACTCGTCTGAATCTGCAAGAGAGTGGAGAAGATTAGGAACAATAAAACCTTTCGTATAGCAAACTATGCAAAAACTAAATACCTTGTTCACAAGCAAGTTTACTTGTTCTCTGTACATCTCCTTCAAGTCAACAATGTCTGCACGAAGTTCCTCCAGCTGCACCAGCAATCAATTACAGTCATTGGAGGACATAATAAATAAAACGCACTTCTGTTGTATAAAATAGACATGAACTGCTCGGCATACATTTTGAATCGTACAAACCTGTTTCGTTGTAAATATGTATCACGGAAAGGGGAAGACGGTGTTATATTATGATTCTACTTCCATGTCCGATGACGGGCGATCAAGATAGACCGAAAAAGACTCCAAGTTAACCTATTTTTTCCAATCATACCAAATTTTAAGCACATTGGCACTTCGTATTCCTTCATCCAGAATATTTTGAATTGAATGAGTATATTTTGAATTGAATGAGTTCTGTAACACCCAAGCCCACCACTAGCAGATATTCTCCTCTTTAGACTTTCCTTTTCGGGCTTCCCCTCAAGGCTTTTAAAATGCGTCTGTACCCTTATAAAGAGTATTTTATTCCCCTCTCCAACTAATGTGGGATCTCACAATCCACCCCCCTTCGGGACCTAGCGTCCTCACTGATAATCATTCCCTTCTCCAATCGATGTGGAACATCACCTCGTGTACACCCCCTACGAGGCTCAGCCTTCTCGCTGACACATTGCTCGGTGTCGGACTCTAATACCATTTATAACAACTCAAACCCACCGCTAGCAGATATTGCCCTCTCTGGACGAAATCAGGCTCATTCCCTCAAGGTTTTTAAAACACGGTTGCTAGAGAGAAGTTTCTACACCCGTTCCCCTCTCCAACCAGTGTGGGATCTCACAAGTTTGGTCTCCTCACCTATTTTTATTATCTAGGTACACCATCTAGCTTGTCAACCATAGGTTGTGTAAATAAAATTGATAGGATGGCCCAACCAGCTCACCCCTAGCCATGGCGTTTCATTGTCTAATTCCCAAACACATATCAACCACCAGGTTTTGACCCAACCAGCTCACCCTAGCCATGGCGTTTCATTGTCTAATTCCCAAACACATATCTAGCACCAGGTTTTGGCCCAACCAGCTCACCCCTAGCAAACGTAGCCAACACTGGGTTTCAAACCCTACTCAAATACATTAACTAACCTGCTCCTAAAAAGCAGTAACCAGACAACTCCAAGGAACCTTCAGCTGCACATGAATTCTGTCCCCTTGGGGAAGCATTGCCGTTTTTGAGGGAAAAAAATGAAAGAAAGGATACTTAAAAGTAAGCCCATAAAAAGAAGCCCAACTAGAGAAAGAAGCTCTAGCCATACAAAATAGTGTCTACGGACTTTTGTAAGGATCTTTGAATCGAACCCCAAAGAGAAACATGAAATCTAACAGGAAACCAAGCATCACTAGGAACCCTTTCCAGCCCTCAAAACACTTTGTTAGTCCACTCACCCCAAAGATCTCACAAGAAACCAAGCATCACTAGGAACACTTTCCAACCCTCAAAACACTTTGTTAGTCCACTCACCCCAAAGATCTCACAAGAAACCAAGCATCACTAGGAACCCTTTTCAACCAGCCATAAGAATAGGACCTCAATGGCCAAAATTTTTATCCCAGTTTGATTGATACAATCTAAGATTGATTCTTCTCTTTCTTATAATGCGATACTATATTCATTCTAGTGATTCCCTACTCTGGTGGCTTTGATGAAAGTAACGTGAATTTCCAATAACCAAAAAAAAAAAAAAAAAAAAA